>NW_016107874.1:992907-1072015 GCF_001604975.1 Cebus imitator | reverse complement strand
CATAGCTTAGTGCAAACGGAAAAGGAAACCAAGACTGGAATCCTTTTTGCAATAAATGTCATTGCTTATGTGTTGTCAGTTGTATGGTTCTGTGCAGCAGAGGTTCCCTAAGATATATAAGGCCCAGAGTTAGGTAATGTAGCATTTTTAAAAATAAGGACACAATAAAAAATATAGTTTGAGCAAAAAGCTTAACTACATTTCCTAGATCCTGAATAAATGTCTGTCCTCATTAATTGACCTACTAATATCAATAGATTTTGCATTATATCATACTGCTTTTCTCACTGAATTGGGTAATTTCTTTAAAAATTTTGCTTATTTCCTTTCTACAATAGAAATATTAGTTATGTGTAATTAACATGTGGCACATGGTAGCTTCAGTTTATTTGCATTTAGCTAAACCCTCCAAAATGACCCTTACACCAGATTCTTTCATCTGCAGTGCAAATATATTATTCTGCAGCACAAGTGTTTCTAAGGAAATTTTATGGAAATGGAAAAGCTCCAAACATACCATCTTATATCCAAATGAGAAATTTACATGTCCATAAATAACGAATGTGATACTTTTCAAGTCCAATGAAACAAGCATTGGTTGTCTCTGCTCAGGATTGAGACCAGTAATAAAAAGAAATGGCCTAACTCTGCTATGCATGCCAAAGAGAGAAATGTACTCATATTATCTCTTAGCTATAAAGCATGAAAGGGAGAAAGTGTCTGTGGGAATAAACAGGGCCCAGAGTAGTGGGCCTCTGTTAAGAGGGCAAGGGGGAGAGCTAATGCATTAAGGCCAAACTGGCTTCTCCGAATATGTTTATCAAACTTACCACCCTCCTCCCTCAACCCTGCCACTCTCATCACTTTCTATTTCCAATTGACAGGAAGCCTTGGCCTGTAAGAGAGTGCAGTAATGAATATCTAAATTCTGTAAGTAAAAGAGCTCAACCATGCAATCAGCTACTCACACAACTGTAAAGCAGGAATAGAAAAGAACCTTCTCCTTAGAGTGGACTCTATACATATTGGTGTGTTCTGAGAGCAGACTAAAGAAAAGAGAGCATAGTCCCTGATATATGTGCTGTGTAAGCAAGTAATAGAAAGTTTATTGGAACACAGCCACATGCATTTGTCTACGTATTATCGAAAGCACCTTTTGTTCTACAGTGGTAGATCTGTGGGATCTAAAAATGAAAATAATTGAACTCATGGGCAAAGAGAATCCATTGATGGTGGTCAGAGTCTGGGAAGGGTAGTGTGGGATTGTGAGGGATGTAGGGATGGTTAATGGGTACAATAAAAGTAGGTAGATGGAATGAATAAGACCCAGTATTTGCTAGCACAGCAGGGTGACTGTAGTCAATAATAATTTAATTGTACATTTAAACATAACTAAGAGTGTAATTGAATTGTTTGTAATACAAAGCATAAATGCTGGAGGGGATGAATACCCCATTCTCATGATGTGTTTATTACACGTTGCATGCCTGTATCAAAACATCTCATGTACCTTATAAATGCATATACCTATGTACCCTCAAAAATTAAAAATTAAAAAATTAAAAAACTTTACTATTTACAGAAGATTGTTAGCCACTGATCTAGAAGAAAGCAAGGGAAGGAAAGGACAATAATACATTGAACTGAAAAATAAGAGGGACCATGCTCTTCTACATTTTAATTAACAATAAACAGCCTTAATAAAGTTCTTTGTTTCCAAGAGACAAATATTTTCTCACATTTTTAATGCCCTGAAATTAGTTGTTAATATTTCGATATATATAAAAATTAACTTATTATCTGCCAGATAGAATGTGTACTACGGTTGTCATTGTCTATATTCTTGCAGATTTAACTATCTGTAGAAAGTATCTCTCATCTTTGCCACTTCATTGAAGTTACAGTACATTGCTCTGTTCAGTTATGTACATTGTTATGTATTGTTCAGTTGGGATGGATATGAGTTTGTTTCCTTACATTAAAAGTATAAACATACTACAAAAATACCCTTAAGACAAAACTGGACACATGCTTGCAGGTGAATTTGCAAGGGTAGTAATGCAAATGTTTCAGGTTACAAAACAACAGTGTGCTCCAACTTTTGTAAAATGATCAGTGCATTCTTGTTTCTATATGCCCATTTCTTGCTAGTTATCTACCTATCCATCAATCCAGGCTGGAAGGATATATAACAAATTCTTGGTAGTTGTCATCTCAAAGTTGGGAAATAAAGATTTCCCACTTTTTTCTTATACTTTCAGTTATTTAGCAATTTTTTAAATGTATAATTTTAAAGGAACAAGGCCATTTTCGTTTGAAAAAGGCAAATGGCAAAGTGGACTTTTTTATAATAAATACAGTAAATTATTATTTTTTTCATATAATGTGTTACAAATCAACAACATCAAAAGATGAGTCTTTAATATAAACATAATCAAAAGTCATGAAAAGAAAATTCACAAAGGAATAAAAAAGTTCAGCCTGCTAGTAATCAAAGTAATGCATTAAAAAATTTCTCCCCTATCAAGGTAGGATAAGTTTTTTTAAATCTAAATAATTAAATACAGAGCATTGGCAAGTGTTTGGGCAGAACTTCCATTTGTTTTGATTCATGTTTACACATGAGGGAATGTTAGTAAGATTAGCACTTATGACTTCTCTCTTCTCAGCCGTCTCTCTCACCCTTCACTGCTTTCCATGAGAGGAGTGACTTGGTGAGCTTGGTAGAAAAAACTAAATATGCTTGCCTAAGCTCCTTCTTAGTTCTAATCCTGAGCAGGCCTTCCTGCAGGAAGTTTATAATCTCTTCTCATCCATATGATCAATTTCCTGGGCAGGATCCCAGCAAGACAGCCTATGGAAGTCCCATCTGGGCCAGGGATGGAGTCTGTAAATCGACTGGTTTAAAGGTCACGTATTGACAAACCAGTTTAACTGCAAATGTAAAAGATTGTCTTCCAGTTCAATTTTTATCAGTAATAAAGCTGATGTCTTCATCTTCATTTGGCTGAATATTATATCTTTCTCTCAAAAATCCCAAGAGCAAAGATAAACAGAGGAGAACTCACATACACTACAAGTAGTAGCACAATAATATCATCTCTCTTGAAGGTGACTTCCCAATTAGTAGCACAAAGACACCGTCTCTCTTGAGGGTAATTTCACAATGTGTCACAAAGGCTTTCCTCTTTGCTGGAGCACCACTCTTTCTAAGAATTCTTGCTAAAGGAACAATCAGAGAAATGAAAAAAAAATGTGTTTATATGGCTAGGCATTGTGTCCCCACCCAAATCTCATCTTGGATTGTACTCTGCAGGTGTTGAGGGAAGGACATTGTGGGAGGTAATTGGATCATAGGGACAGTTTCCCCCATGCTGTTCTTGTGATAGTAAGTTCTCATGAAATTCGATGGTTTTATAAGCATCTGGCATTCCCTGCTTGCACCTCTCTCTCTTGCTGCCATGTAAGAAAGTCCAAGCTTGCTTCTCCTTCACCTTCCATCGTGATTGTATGTTTCTTGAGGTGTCCCCAGACATGCAGAACTGTGAGTCATTTAAACCTCTTTTCTTTGTAATTTACCCAGTCTCAGGGAAGTTCTTTATAGCAGTGTGAAAATAGACTAATACTTGTGTCTAAGAATGATCATCATAGTATGATTTGTGATAGCAAAAATTGGAAAAAAGTGTTCAAATAATAGAATAATTAAGAGAAAACATGATAGTTTTGTATTTTATACAAGAATACTAATAATCATGTTGTAGAAGAATATTTTGGCATGAAAAATTTTTCACTATATATATTTTTAATTCGAAAAACTACACTCTATTATATGCAGTATGATACCAATTTTGCAATATATTTATAAGTTTTATAAATAAGAATTTAAAAATACTGGTAGATTGACTGAGTGTGGTGGCTCATGCCTTTAATCCCAGCACTTTGGGAGGCTGAGGTAGGCAAATCACTTGAGGTCAGGGGTTTGAGACCAGCCTGCCCAACATGGTGGAACCCCATTTCTACTAAAAATACAAAAATTAGCTAGGCATGGTGATGCATGCCTGTAATCCCAGCTACTTGGCAGGATGAAGCACAAGAATCACTTGCGTCCGGGAGGTGGAGGTTGCAGTGAGCAGAGATGGCACCATTGCACTCTAGCCTGGGCAGCAGTGGTAAATTCTGTCTTCTTGTTCCTTTTATGCTTTTGATTTTCTGAGTTTTTAATATTATGTTTTAATAAGGTAATTTGACAAAATATTATCAAAATAAAATTGAAGAGTGGATGTTTTAATAGTTTTTTGGTGGAGTCCTTAAGTTTTTCCAAATATAAGATTATATAATCTAAAAGCAAGGATAATTTCACTTCTTCCTTTCCAATTTGGATGCCCTTTATTTCTTTTTCTCATCTGATTTCTCCAGCCAGGACTTCCAGTATTTGTTGAATAAATTTGTGAAAGTGGACATCCTTATCATTTTCCAGATCTTAGAGGAAAGGCTTTCAGTTTCTCATTCAACATGATGTGGGTCTGTTGTATATGGCTTTTATTATGTTGGGCATAGTCCTTCTATCCCCAGTTTTTTGAGGGTTTTTATCATGAAGGGATGTTGAATTGTATCAAATACTTTTTCAGCATCATTTGAAATGATCATATGGTTTTTATATTTCATTTTGTTGATATGATGTATCACATCAATTGATTTGCATGTGTTGAACCATCCTTGTATCCCAGGGATAAATGCCACTTGGTCATGAGGAATGATCTTTTTAATGTATTGTTGAATTTGGTATTGTTGAGGATTTTTGCATCAATATTCATCAGAGATATTGGCCGGTAATTTTCTTTTTTTGATGTGTCTTTGACCAATTTTGGTGTCAGGGGAATACTGACCTTGTGGAATGAGTTTGGAAATATTCCTTCCTCCTCTATTTTTCAGGATAGTTTGAGTACATTGGTATTAGTTTTTCTTTACATGTTTGGTAGAATTCAGCAGTGAAGCCATGGAGTCCATGTCTTTTCTTTACTGGGAGACTTTTTATTATGGTTTCAGTCTCATTACTTGTTATTGATCATTTCACATTTTGGATTTCTTCGTGGTTCAATCTTGGTAGAGTGTATGTGTCTAGGAATTTGGCTATATCTTCTAGTGTTTCCAATTTATTGCCATATAGTTACTCATAGTAGCCACAAATGGCCCTTTGAATTTCTGTGGTATCAGTTGTAATGCTTTCTTTTTCATCTCTGATTTTATTTTTTTAAATCTCCTCTTTTTTTTTTCTTAGTTGGGCTAAAGGTTTGTCAGTTTAACTTTTCAAAAAACCAACTTTTTGTTTCATTGATCTTTTGTATTGTTTTCTTCATTTTAAAGTTATTTATTCCTGCTCTCATCTTCATGATTTCTTTTCTTCTACTAACTTTGGGTTTGGTTTGCCCTTGCTTTTCTAGTTCTTTAAAATGCATAGATTGTTTACTTGAAATTTTTCTTTTTTTCATGTAGGCATTTATAGCTATATACTTCTCTCTTAGTACTGCTTTTGCTGTATCTCATAGATTTTGATATGTTGTGTTTCTGTTATCGCTTGTTTTAAGAAATTTTTAAATTTCATTCTTTATGTCCCTCATTGACCAACTGGTCATTCAGGAGCATGTATTAAAAAAACTTACAATTAGATACATTAATTTCCATGTATTTGTATGGTTTCCAAAATTCCTCTTGTTATTGATTTCTAGTTTTATTCCATTGTAGTCAGACAATGTGATTGATATTATTTCATATCAAACATATTTGAATATTTTGAATATTTTAAGACTGATTTTGTGATCTAACATATGATCTTTCCTTGAGAATTATTCATATGCTGAGGAGAAAAAATGTGTATTCTGCAGCTTTTGGATAAAATGTTCTGTAAATATCTATTAGGCCTATTTGGTATATAGCACAGATTAAGTCCAAAGTTTCTTTGTTGATTTTTCTGCCTGGAAGAGCTGAAGAGCTGTCTAATGCTAAAAGTAGGGTGTTAGAGTCTCCAGCTATTATTGTATTGAGGTCTATCTCTCTCTTTAGCTTTAATAATATTTGCCTTCTATATCTGGGTGAGCAGGTGTTTGCTGCATATAATTTTCAGTATATGTGTATCTTTATAAATGAAGTTTCTTATAGGCAGATCACTGGCTCTTTTTTTTTCATCCATTCAGCCACTCTTCTGTCTTTTGATTGGAGAATTTAGTCCATTTACATGTAATGTTATCATTAATATGCAAGGAGTGCAAATTTGTTATTTGTTTTTTGGTTGTTTTGTGGTCTCCACTTCTTTCTTTCCTCTTGTCTTCCTTTTAGTGAAGGTGATTTTCTCTGGTGATATGATTTAGTTTCTAGCTTTTAATTTTTTGTGTATCAATTGTAAGTTTTTTTAAAATTTGAGGCTACCATGAGGCTTGCAAATACTATCTTACAACCCATTATTTTAAGCTGATAACAACTCACCATTGTTTGCATAAATAAACTGACAAACAAGCAAAAAGAAAACTAAAAAGAACTTTAGGTCTTAACTTTGTACTGCTTTTTTTTGAGACGGAATCTTGCTCTGTCAGCCAGGCTGGAGCACTGGAGTGCAATGGCGCAACCTTGGCTCACGGCAACCTCAGCCTCCTGGGTTCAATTCTCCTGCCTCAGCCTCCTGAGTAGCCGGGATTACAGGCACACGCCACCACGCCTGCCTAGTAGAGACGGGGTTTTACCATGTTGGTCAGGCTGGTCTCGAACTCCTGACCTCATGATCTGTCTGCCTTGGCCACCCAAAGTGCTGGGATTACAGGTGTGAGCCACCGTGCCCAGCCCTATACCCCTACTTTTAAACTTTTTGCTGCTTCTCTTTATATCTTATTGTACTGTCTATGTTTTGAAAACTTTTGGCAGTTATTTTGATTGGTTTATCATTTAGTCTTTCTACTTAAGAGTAGTTTGTATACCACAGTTACAGTTATACTGTTCTTTTTTTTTTTTCTGTGTAATTACTATTACCTGTGAGTTTTGTTGCTTCTGATGATCTCATTTTGTTCATTAATATCTCTTTCTTTCTTATTAAAGTACTCCCTTTAGCATTTCTTTTAAGGCAGGTCTGTTGTTGATGAAATCCCTCAACTTTTGTTTGTCTGGGAAAGTCTGCGTGGTGTTTTCTTGTATTGCAGTTGAGCTGGAACTCAAACCACAAGACAAGTCCTTCCTACTCTTCCCTCCCCTTTCCAAAGACAAAGGAGCCTCACCCCATGGTCACCACCATGACAGGCCCAGAGGGAATACTGCCAGACTACTAATGTTATTCCCTTTAGGCCTAAGGGCTCTTTAGTCAGCTTGTGGTGAATGCTACCTGGCCTTGGACTCAATCTTCAGATCAGTGGGCTCTCATCTGACTCAGGGCAGGTCCAGAAATGTCATCTAAGAATCAAGTCCTGGAATCTGGAACCCCAAGAGCTTGCCTGATGTTCTACCCCCCCATGGCAGTGTTGATGCCTAAGGTGCAAGACAAAGTCCACTTTGCTTTTTCTTCTGCGTTTCTCAAGCAGAAGGAATTTTGCCCCATAGCTACCACAGCTGGTAATATGATGAGTCTCACCTGAAGCCAGCAAGTCTCATAGGCTCACCCAAGACCTTTAACATAGCACCTGGGTATCATGATGGTTATTCAGGGCTCCAGGGCTCTTCAGTTAGCAGGGGATGAATACTGCCAGAACTGGGTTCTTACCTTCAAGACAGTGGGTTTCCTTCTGCCCCAGGGTATGTATAAGAACACCATCCAGGAGCTAGGGCCTGGAATGGGAGCCTCATGACTATGACACATGCCCTACCCTGCTGTGGCTGAGCTGGTATTTATGGTATTTAAGATGCAAGAAAACATCCTTCCCACTCTTACCTCTCCTCTCCTTAAACAGAAGGAAGGGGTCTCTTTGGAGCTGAGCAGCCTGGGGTTAGGGGAGGGGTGGTACCCACATTCCCTTAGCTGCCCCTTGCTCTGGTGTCTCAGTAGGTTGCATGCCCCATCAGTCCACTGTCTCTGGGCCCAGTTCAGCACTAGGACTTGCCTGGAAGTTGCAGTCCTTGTGGTCTAGACTGCCTTTGAAGTTTACATAGGGCACCAAAGCATGTTAGCCTGTGGTGGTGGCTAGGATTGTGGGAACTGAAGTTTACACCGCTGGGATTGGTGGTTCCCCTCTTGCTATGCTGATTTACTTGCTCTCTCCATGGGCAGGCATCCAGTGACTTTTGTTTTGTTTTGTTTTGTTTTCTGTTTTAATAGGGCAGCACTGAGTTCCATGCCTCACAGATGCTGCAATAAATATCCCTCTCTCCAGCACGAAGAAACACTCTGCACCAGGCTGCTGCAGCCAGGGGATCAGGTAGGGGCAGCGTTGGTGATTCAAGACAGTTTTCCCACCTCTCCAGTGCCTCTTTCAGTGATATGAAGTTAAAACCAGATACTGAGAGTGTTCACCTTATTTTTGGTTCTTAGGAAGGTGCTTCTTGTGTGTAGATAGGTGTCCTTGTGGCAGGGGATTAGGGAGTTGATCAGTGGAGCCTTCTACTCCACCATCTTATTCATCAATGCACCATTAGTCAAAAAGAACTGGGTGAATATCCTGGCTTTGTTATCTGTATGAATGTATATCTTCTAATCTCAAGATATTAAAATACATACCTTGCAGAACCATAAAGGATAAAAGATCATTTATAAGCCCGTGAGCCTGAGACAAAATATGCTCTCAACAAATAGCATTAATTATAAGTAATATATAAAGTATATACTTCTGAAGGGTTGTTAATTGTGGTCATACACTGAATTCCCCCTCCTCTAAAGCATTTATCCAATAATAAGTACTCATTAAGTAAGGAGAATTTTGAAACATGAATTAAGAAAGTAAATATTACATTGAATGAGCTCTGCTTATGGCCAAATATAGTCCCAGAAAATATTCATATGTGACCTCATCAAACTGTAGTGCACTGATTATGCATTAAATAAGGCTCCCCTAAGCATAATACTTTCAAATATTTCTTTATTTGGTTCCCCTGAGTTTTTACATTCTTGTCCAGTATATCATGGTAAAATTCTCAATGTATTAGGGACATATGCTTAAAAAAATTCTTTTAAAATAAGAGTAAGTCTACTGGGAAAAGGTAAATGGGAAAGAAGAACCTGCATAATGCTAGGAAAGGGCACATATAGAAGTTTGGGACCTGGAAATTGATTCCTTTGCAATTGTAAATTAATACATACCATTTGGAGTGTTCAGGTACTCTCAAGGATATACACATTCCAGTTTGAAGACCAGTCTAGGGGAATGGAATGGCTTTGCCCAATATTAAATCCTGTAGGGGAGCAAAAAAAATATGTGTATATGTATATATATATATATATATATATATATATATATATATAGTATACACACACACACACAAGAAATAAAATGATTTACACATGTGATAATGAGAACAAGTAACATTTTGCTATGTTTACTAAGTGCATTATTATAATTAAACTTGTTGAGTATTTATAATGTCACTGTGAAGAAGTTTGGATATTAGTATTTTTTTTTTTAAAGAATAAGTTAGAATTAAGAGAGTTTAAGTGGCTTTCCTAAGGTTTCAAAATGAAGTGGCAGAGCCAGGACATAAACTCAGTCTTCTGGTTCTAAAGATGTGTACCAGATGACAGTTATTACCTACATTAATAAAATCTGCAACCATTGTAAATAAACATTTAAAATCTTCCTTAAAGATTGATTTTTGAAAACTTCCTAAAAACAGAATTTTCAAGTGTTTTAGTAAAGTGTATAGATAGTTTTTTCTTACAGCTCCAGTTTTCTATGAATCATCAAGCTAAAAATTCTATTGCTGTTTAGTTTTTAAATTAATATTTCTAGGGCATGACAAAATACACAAAATGACTTGCAATCAGTAGCATCACAACAATTTCAATGACCATGACTTTTTTTTAATATAAGATATTCAGTATTTCATTTTGGGACCTGAAACATTAAGGAAGTAATACGGTGTTTGTAAATTTAACTGAGTGCTAGCCCTTTCAGTAGGTTAGAAATTAAAGCTGACGTACTTTTTTCCAAAATATTCTTTCTCTAGATACTCTGATCTTATGGTTTGTCTCTCACTACTAGAATGGGATTATTTACCTATTGCTAAGTTTGAATTTAAGCTATTGTTTTTGGAGGAGATAATTTTGAGACTAAATTTTGAGACTAAAAATCTGTGTGGTAAAAATCAAGGCAGGTAACCAACAAAATAGTATCATTTTATAAATATAATTTTATAATACTACTCTTATAAATAACATATTATAAAAAGAGTTTTGGGAAATGCTTTCTGGTACTTAATGGCAAATAGATTGCATCTTCTACCCAGGAAAGCCTCCAAGGTTTGTGTTCTACATCCCATGGGAGGCCTCTATGGGGGCTTGGAAAACCTATTGCACCTCATCACTGCTAACTGACAAATTAGTTAAAGCTTATTTCCTGTCCATGAAAGTCAGTGGTCTTGCCATGAAAAGCAAGTTAGGAGATATTTATTTTTCATATTATAGTGTATGCATTTAAAGAAAGTATGTAATTTAAAGAAAGTAATGTATAAGAAATTACAGTCCATTCCCAAAAGAGGATCCTTTAAATTAGAAAGATCCATTCAAAAATCTAGGCATAAGAATCATTTCTTAACCCAAGAATGTGAGAAGGAAACTGTCCCTTGATAATTATATTGAAAGAACAAATTTAAAGAAAATATGCAGATGTTTCAGAGTTTAGAAATGGAAAACCACCACAGAAAATTATTAAATAGAAGCATAACTCTGGCCCAAGGACAAGTGTCAATTACTGGTGTAAGGTGAAACAGGAAAGAAAAGGGATGGTGTGGTGACTTTTTAATAATGCTATTTTTAAAAAAACAAGTACATTCCAAGATGGTATCTTTCTTACCTTTTTGTTTTACTGGTATTTAAAATACTTCTTTTTCAATGAGATGATAATGATAGGAAATAATAGTAATTATTTTCTAATCCACCACCTCTACAGAAAAAAAAGGGCTGATTTTCTTATGTGGGTTTCCTCTGCGTCGTCCTAACTCTAAATGCATGTTTAACACCACAGCATCCCAAAGCTTAGGAACCACATGGGATTGAGGATGGAGAAGGCATGTGTAGGTGAACAGTGTCCTTCTGTTCTTTCAACACACTTATAAAAAACTCCAAATTTCTTGCCTTTCCCCAAGAGGCCCCATGTGACCACCTGCCCACACTTTTTAGCCTCATCTCTTCCCACTCTTCCATCTGCTCACTGAGCTCTGGCCGCACTGTCCTTCGTCTCTCTTCAAGAGTTTGTACGTTCTCACTTTGCCCTGTGGCCTTTGTACCCACTAGTCTGCTGGTTCTTTCTTCCTCCTGGCTCTTCAGATGGCTAGCCTCATCTCACCCTGCAGTACCCAGTGCCCTTAAGCATCTAATTTAAAGTGGCCCCCTTTCTCCTCCATTCACTTTCTAACATATTAGCTTATTTCCTTCATTTCACTAAGTGCTAATTTTTATTATTTATTTCTAGCTTATTTGTTGTCTACCTCTTCCTGCTAGAATATAAGCTCGCAAACTGTAGAATGTTTATCTTTTTTGTTCTCTATTGTATCCACTTTTCCAAGAACAGTGTTTGGCAAATGATAGTTATTGGGTACCATTAATTGAAAAGAAGGAGTGAAGGAAGCGAGAAAAGAAGGGAAGGAAGGAAGGAAAGAAGAAAAGAAGAAAGTAAGGAACAGGGGAGGGAAGGAGATTGTAGAAAGATTTCTTTTTTTTAAGTGAAAGAAAAGTCAATTGATTTTGTCAATAGCATGAGTTTAAAACTATTTTGATTATATCTATATTTGATAATTATCTGTAATCTTCTTTAGAATGAAAATTTTGTAAGTACAAAGACCTTGTTGCTTTTCCACTATTCGATTTCCAATGTCTAAAATAGGGCCTGACATGAAGAACTAAATAAATATTTGTTGAAGTAATGGATAAATGATGAGCTCCACTTAGGAAATCCTTTGAAATACTATTAAGAAGCAAGAATATTTTGAATGGAAGAAGTAATCTTTCTAGCATTTGAATTAGAAAATACATGAGAAACTATACATAATGTTATATAAGGCTCAGCAAAAGCTTACATAGCAATGTTTAAAATAACCACAAATTGGCTGGATGCAGTGGTTCACGCCTGTAATCCCAGCACTTTGGGAGGCTGAGGCGGGTACATCACCAGAGGTCAGGAGTTCAAGACCAGCCTGGCCAACATGGTGAAACCCCATCTCTACTAAAAATACAAAACATTAGCCAGGTGTGGTGGTGGTCACCTGTAATCCCAGCTACTTGGGAGGCTGAGGCAGGCTTGAACCTGGGAGGTGGAGGTTGCAGTGAGCCAAGATTGCACCACTGCCCTCCAGGTTGGGAAAGGAGCAAAACTCCATCAAAAAACAAAAAAAACAAAACTCCACAGATTATTTCATAAGATTTGCTCAGATTACCTACTCGCTGCCTACTGAACTAAAAAAAGGAAAGAATGCTTATTAGCGTCTAGTGTGGCCCAGGTAATGTGCTTGCCATTTTCACCTGTGTTACCTTACTGGGTCCACATAACAACTAAATCATGTGTGTTTCATAGAAGTTATAGGGTGTCTTGCCTACATGAACACTCCTAGAAAATACAATTTGTAATAGTCCTATCATGTCCAGGCAGGATCTAGAACATAGAAGCTCCTCGCAAACGGAATTAGCCGATATCTATCCCCTACTGTATCCATTTGCACCCACTGATCCACACAGGGGCTGAGAACCCTTCTGGGTGGAGGGCTTACACCTTCAAGTCGCTGGATTTCAAGTATATTTGAATATGTTTGACATTCACGTGACCCTGACAGATGGCAGCTTTTAGGGAACATGGAGCCTCTGAAAGTGACATTGCTATCACATAAAAGGAAGCTGGCATTATAAGCTACACCTAACCATATGGCTTGTTCTTCAGGGGAGCATGCTGGGTTCTTCTGGGGATCAGTATGGTGCTGATAATGGAATCTTCTCTCATTCAGCCACTCTGTTGGTATATTTGTACCCTGGGGAGAAACTGGCTGTGTATCAGTCAAGGTTTCAGTTCTCGATCACAGAAACTACTTTAAGCAGAAAGTGATTTAACACAGAAGCTTACAAAGGTGTTGGAAGGACTGGGGCACCTGGAATTGGCCTGAGCTTCTGGAAACAGTACTGAACAGACTCTGAACAATATTGTAGAACTGACTAGTTAAGGGTGTCATTGTAACACCATCAGCACAACGTGGAGGAATCAGTAGGTTGCTGGAAGCAGAATACCCCACCTCATCCATAAGCCGAGGAACCAGAAGATGCCACCACCACTGAGAGCTCCAGCTCCACTCCAACTCAGCTATGATCCACGCTAGCAGAATGAATGCCCCATGCCTGGCCTCTTGACACGACAAAGCCAGGGACCCCTGTCATCATCACTGTGGAAATCCTTATGCTTCTATGAACATGCTTTGTAGAAAAATGACAAAAGCAGGACAATGGCTGCCCTCACAGCACTCTTGTCTTCTGCATCTTGGGTGGGTATCTCTTCTTGGAGAAGCTAGGTCACATACAGAACATGAGCTGTGAAAGAGGTCAGAGAAATGTTGTTCTTATGTTTTATCCTCCAGTGGGCAGGGAACCAGTGGGCAATATCTGTTACAGCTTACATGTGTGAATTGAAAGGCATGTCTCTGGATGCTGAAGTCCCTTGGAGCATAAGCAATTTTGCTGTGGGGTGACTACAATAAACAGAAGGGTACTCAGATAACTTTGTAGGAATTTCTTCAGTCAAACACACAAATGGCAGTCTCTTCCATATTTTGCAAGAATGGCAACAGAGATCCCTAGCATAGAGGGGTGGGGGTAGCATTTCAGGTCCACTACAATCCAGGTATGTAGGTCTCTAACTTCACTAACATCAGAGCAGCAGCAGAAGGATGAGAACAAAGGTCCCACTTGGGAAAGAAACCACAAGGAATTGTCAGTCCTGAAGCTTTGAGCTCTAAATAAAGGTTGATTCATAAATACGTGTAAGCTTCCTTAGGGTTGTGTAGAGAACTGGGGAACTGGAATTGTCATTGTAACATCAAAAAGGAGGGGTTAAAGTTCTCAAGATTACTGTATTAATATACCTTCATTTGAATTCATGTGGGTCTTTTGGTTATCTTGATGAGGATGATGAAGCTTAGAGCAACTCATCACCTTGCCTAGATAGGAGTGGGCCTATAATTTGACCAACTCCAATGTGGATGGTATTTATATTGGGATACTTTTGACTGAAAGTGACAGAATATCTTGCCTCATACTGTCTTACACAACAAAGATGTTTATTACTGCCCATAATGGGAAGTCTGGAGATGCCATGAACAGGGTAGCAGGGCTCTAGCTCTCCTCTGATTCCTTTAGCTCTACCTCACTCTGACACTTCCAGTTGGAGACAAGATGGCTGCCCTGGGTCCAGGCCTCAGGCCAAGCATGATGATGGCATTTTGAAGAAAGGGGTCATATTTACCTCTGGTTTCTCTAAGACGATAAAAACTCTTTTTCTGTAAGTCCCCAGCAGACTTTCTATCATGTCTCATTCAGTAGAACCAATCCGCTTCTCTCAGCCATCCTTGGGAAAAGAAATAAGATGATTGTGGTTGACTACACTAATTAGGATTTGCCCCTGGAGCTGGGAGTGGACTTAACTTCCCCTGAAGCACAAGGCAATGCGGAGAAGTGTGGTTACCTAAACAAAACTAGTTATGCTAGAGGGGAGGATGATGAGGGTAATGGAGGGTGAGTAGGCAAAGAATGATGCCTGCTTTGACCTCTTCATTAAATACTTCAGTGTTTTCCTGGGGAAAAATTATGAGAAAGTTACTCTTGTTAAGGTTGGGTGATACACTGAGCAATGAGGGAACACCCAAATGCCAGGGGAGAAGAGGCAAATTTAAAAAAGAGTGAAAGAGAAGATGGATTGTTTCAAAAGATGCAACACAGAAGGAAATCTGTTCTAACATGAACACAACAAAGGTGCTTGTATATACCCTGGTAAAGGTTTTTATGAGAAGGATCTCTGAAGAAGAGGCAGGACACAAAGAATTCCACAGTTAAAGGGATCCAGGAGACCAGTGGAGGAGTGTCTGACAAGAGAGCAGGAATAAAGTGACAGGTGAGAAAAAGAAAGGAAAGAAAAGGATGAGGAGACCTGCCGGCCTGTAATTAGTCAGTGCAAGGTGCTGTTGCTGGGATACCTGTTCAAGTGCTGCTGGGAATTACAGCCTCTGGCAGTTGGGTTCTGAAGAGAAGTGTTTCTTAAATAGCTGACGTCTTTTGTGTCTCTGGTTATTAAAAATGCAATTTAATGATGAGAGAATTCAGCAGAGCAGCAACTCCAAGGCTGTTGCCTTGTGCTTACTGCCTAGTAAGAGAAGATCACCAAAAGAAAAAAGGAGAAGTTTGCCACTCCTCTGTTTTCTCCTGGCTGACTTTGAAGCTGCAGAATCTGAGTGTGGTCTGTAAAAGGGGTAGCGGCTTTACATTAAAATGAACAGCACTGTAGTTTCTCCCAAACTTTGCCCAGAATGTCTTAGTCACTGAACCATAAACCACTCACTACTATGATCCTCTGGAATGCTTTCTAGGAATATCCCTGTACAGATGCTCTCCAGGAACCCTTTCAAACCTCAAATCTTTGTCTCCTCTGATTCCTGTTATGTTGCATATAATGCTTAAGTCTGTAGTACCTGACACCATTATGAGTGAATATATACTGATTTATGAATGGATATTTGAGCTTTGGAGGTATTTTACAATCTAGATACTATTTTATAAAATGTGGACACCTGGTGTTGGCATTTGAATGAAGTTGCCATATAAGCATAATCCTATAAAAAGGAGGGAAGAGCTAGCCTTAGACAACAGCCCTCGTTTGGTGCCTACTTATCCAATCAGATTTTGACTCTTTGATTCTCATATATATGTCCTAACAGTCGTGGCCTGGTTGAGGCTGCATTACTTGTAACCTCTTTTGGCTGTGTATGTGGACTTGACATCTTGGTCCCATTTTCCAATTCCAGCTCCTATGGATTGCTATAAAGGAAATTTTCTGCAGCATCCCTGGACGTGCTAGTGTTAGCTCCAAACCTCCTCAAAAAAGGATCAGGATCAGGTACTAGCATATCAGGAACATCTCTTTGCTCTTCAAGAGCTAAGCACTCAATGTGGCCAGCTGATGTGTTTTGCTGATTGTATTTTGAATGTGTTTAGATTAAGATTGAGCCACATGTTCCACTCATGAGCCTCAGCAGAAATCAAGGGAGAAGTTGATTTCCCTTTAGAAAATCAAGATTCCTTGCTGGGAGAAGAAAGTATACATACTGGACATCAAGACTGATAGAAGTCTACTATAATCATCTGCATAGAAGTTTCAGGAATTTAAAGGTTTATCAGCCCAAAGTATTTATGTTTCAACCCTGTGTAGTGATTTTCTATAACGTTATGTTGCCTAGGTATCTATTTTAATAGGTTTAATTTTCTCATGCCAGAAGTGAGCTTGGTCAGCCTTGACATAATTTTCAGTTCTTTGCCTTTTCCCAGTTCCTTGATGTGGTCAGTCTAGATATCTGTCTTGCACAATCCCCTCCTGGTGACCACCTCACCATAGCACAGCTAGATGCAACCTACTGGACCTGCCCCACTGACTCCCACACCCCACATGGACTGCACAGATATGCTGCAGCAACCGTCTCTCCCTCATAGCATGACCCCATGGAATTTTTGCTGGCTTGCTCAAAATCCAACAGTTAGAACTCCCCATGGAAAACCTGCTTGAGTAACACCCTGAATCTCAATAAAGACTTCAGTCCACAGGTTCCTCTTTCTCTGTCTTGCTCCTCACTCACTGGTTGAGTTTGTATGTCCTGGACAGGTCTCCACTTTCCATTGGCCCTGTGAGGCATGCTGCCCTCTTCTCTCTGATCTGCAAGTAATAAAATACTTCTGCTATTTTATGTGTTTTGTTGAGTTGTCTCCTCTGTGTCTCGCCTGGCCAACACATTTGAACTTAACATTTTTCTTCATCAGGCCTCCCCTAGGGAGTGACTTTCTGGTAGGAATAACCTGGACACAGATCAGACAAGAGTCACAAAGATGTCATTAGTATAAACAGGTTTCTGTGAGAGGCACATTGTTCATGGGTCAGATGCTTAGGCATCAGGCTGGTCTGCCAGGATAAAGAAGAATCCTGTGAAACGCTCATTGGAAGCATTCATGACCAAATTCCTGGAGCCCCCTCAGGCAGGAATACAGTTTATAGCCAGTTTTGTAAAAGAGACCTCAAGACCAAATTAGAAGACAAAATACAACACCCTGAAATTAGATTTTTGAATATCAAAATAAAATTTCATATTATGGAGTCTAGATCCTTTATACAGTGCATCTTGAGAACCTCATCTTTCTTCTTGCTTATTTTAATTATGTATCTAACAAAGGCAGTAAAAATGACTTAAAAGTAAAAAATTATTTTCCGTTCTTTGGAATAGATCATTATTAACTTATTCCTAAATCATAATATCTAGGAGAGTCTCTGCTGCACCTTATCACAAGGTGCAAAACTACAGCAATTCCATAGTTGCTTAGTTGGAATAATTCCATAAAATGCAAAACACCATCAAAAGTGCCAGAAAAGGAGGCTAAAGACATAAAGTTTAGCATATAAAACAATCTTCTGAAGAGGAATGTGAAGCTCATTGCAACATGTGATTGGGTATTAGTATATAACAGAATAAAAGGTAATACTTAACTGCAAAGATATACTTTACTAATAATGGGGTATTGTTATGCAGAGATTGTGTTTTTGATTAGAGAACAAATACCATATGTCCACCTGCTCCATGGGCATTCCAGTTTTGCATACCACGCTCGTACTCTGCTACATGCATGGCAGCACTCAATTTGGAAAGTGCTATGTTGCTTGACAGCATCCCCAGATCTGCTCAATAGGAAGTGAAGAGATTGCCAGTCCTACGCAGTCTTGACAATCATCCTGTTTGCACATGCAGGAAACAACACTAACGGTCTTATCATCCTTTCCTCCTCGAGTACGCGGGACAGATAAGGCTGTAGGGGATAATGAGGTCCATGATCTCAACTATTCTTGCTTTCTTCACCTGTGTGTTTGCAGAGGCTCAAGGAGTTCCTCTGAAAGCTGAAGATCTGAGGGTAAAAATGATTCACAGATACATGCTTAATTAATGAAGTAGAATCTCTTTGTTTATATATATTTTTTTTTTTTTAGAATCCACACCTGGATATGAATCTGTGTCTCCAAGGCCTTTATTGATTACTTTTATTGTTATTTGTGATTTTAGTTCTGCAATTCTCTGACTACTAACAACCTTCTTTCCTAATACTGTATAGGGATCTTTCTGCTTTTGACAAATCTTATGGAGGAGATAAGACAGAGTATCAGTTGTGGCTGCTGGTGTGGACAAGGTTAGGGGTGGGTATAATTAATTAGGATGCTTGGAAAGTTTGTGAGTTGCCAAAGTGATAAAATCTAAAGTACTGATGAGATAATTTGGAGAGGGTGGAGAAAGAGATCATGGAAGTTTTGCATCATGGATATATTTTTATCCTCTAGTCTATAAGAGTATATGTGCAATTGCTGGCACAAAGTAGGTGTTTAATAAATATATATTGCATGTTGAACTAATAATATATAAAAACATGATAAGGGCAGGATAATTTGATTTTCTAATTATGTCTGGGTAAAAATGATGGAGTGAGGAGAAAGCACACAACTTCCCTCTAGTCCTTAATTGAATGAGAGAAGAAGTGTTCATTCAATAAAACAAATAAACAAATCCTAGCAAAAAATAATCACCAAGAATCTAACAGGAAAAAGGGAGCAATAGTTTTTGGAATAAAATTTAAAAATATGAATGTCGCTCTGGGAAGAAAGGAAACTTCAGCCTTCCTTTCTTGGCTTCTAATCTGGCTCCAACTTTACCAAGTCAGTTCTAGGGAAAGAAAACGTGTCAACCAAATTCTGATAATTCTATTTTTACGCTTTATTCCTAAGAAGAGGACTTAGGAAGTGGTTTTCTAATTTCCTCTCTTTAGTCCTGGATAGAGTAGAAGTAGTTTTGAGCAGAGAGGGGCAAAATGGGCAACCTTAACAACAACTACCATTGGCTGAGTCTGATGAAGCCTAAGTACCAAAGCTCCATATGAAATAGTGGTAACAATACAAGGCCAAAGAAACTCACCACTGAATAGGCTATACCTCCTCCAGGCCAAGTAAATAACGATAAGAGTGTCAACCTGAAATAACTGAATATTAAAGCAATGCCAAGTGTGAGCTTCTATTGCAATGCAAAAGGGCATATTTTTCTACCTGCTTTATAGTGTTTTATATTCTAATAAAATTCTCTGGGCTGAGTGCTAGTAAGAAATGTGATAAAACTGCAGATTCTGCACATGTATCCCAGAACTTAAAATAAAAGAAAAAAGAAAAAAAATAAATAGTGATGAAAGATGATCTCCCTCCCTCACCATTTAAAACTGGAAAACAATTTTACTTTTGCTAGGCTCATTTCTATTGGCTTAACTTATCCCTTAAACTTGCTTTTAACCATATTACAGAAGATGCATCATTATTTGTCTCCCTCCTCCTTTATGTTCATATAGAGTGGTTTTCATTTCAAATATTTGATGATTGCAGAGAGCATCAAAAATATACTCAAAAGCATGAGGGAAATGATGGCTCTTTCTGTTCATTTTTTTCTCCCACAAATGATGCTCCATATAGTAGCTGGTTCATCCAGTAGGAAGAATGGCAGATGGAATTTACTGATATATCAGTACATGAAATGAAAACAAAAACAAAAACAGGCCACCAGGAAGAGGGCTTCCAGAAGAAACATTATGATAGGACATTTATCCAATAAATGTGAGCTCAAACATATCTCATCCCTGCAAATCAAGTTAAAACACATAGCCTTGATATGCTTGCTATTTCTGAACCAGGCCCTGTGTAGCCTTCCTGAAGCTATCCAGACAGGACCAGGTTAGCATCTTTCTAGTACTGCAAAAGGCAAAACAAAACCAAATGTCAACAACGACAAAACTCTATGTCTTCTGTGTACTATTTAAAAATTGTTGAGGCTTGATGTATTTGTTCAACAACTCTTTAATAATTTCTTACTATGTGTCAGGTACTAACTTAAACAAGAAAATATTATTAATACAATAAACAAGTCGTTCTGTACTCCAGATATTCAAATATATAAGACTGACTGGTCAAGGTTTTCTTGGCTTACCTTAGCAACAGAAGGCCAGGCTGGCCTGACCTCAGGACTACAGGCAGGAACTTGACTGATATTCTCCCTCTCCTTTCTCTCTTCTCTGTTCTCCTTTTTGCTTTTCTTTTCTCTCCTTCCATCTTAACATCTCCTCTCTGTTTCTCTCTGCTTAACTTTGTTCTCCCAAGCTACTTATTCTTATAAGCATACTACTACAGCCACAGGGATCCCTGGACTTGTAGTCTTACAGATTTGTTTCTGGAAAAGAAAGCAAGCTTTCCCCATCCAACTTCAGTTATTTGCAAGGATCCTACTTGACCTGAGGATGAGCCCAACTCTGGATCAGCTGGTGGGTTACAACTACTGGCCCACTTGTGGTCCTGTGCCCAGTCCTGTGGCCAGGAAGGTGGATCTGTTACAATGATATAAGCTAGTGAGAGGAGATAAGGAGTATAGTATTATGTAAAGAAGAGTTATTGCAAAGACAGCATGTCATTAGTGTGCGATTACAAGACATGCCATGAGAAAAACCATCTAAAATTATCCATTGTCAATTTAAAAGAAGGTAGAATTTTAATTAGAAGAGTGTGAAACAACAAATCAGAAAATCTAAGCAGGGAGATATAAAGTAGCTGAAAACAACTAAAAAATACCTAACAAGGTATTTTCCTCTAATCATCAAGACTCAGCTTAAATGTCACTTCTCTTTCTATCTGACCCTCAAGTCTGGCTAGGTCCTCCTTCTCATACACACAGAGCCAGTGCATCTCTTCTCTCACACTTGCCACATGGAAATTTGTTGTTTAAAGCTTTTTTCCTCTTGTCAGATTGTAATCTCCATGAGAGCAGGAACATATCCAGAGTTCAGCATAATGCCTGAGACACAGTAAACACTCAACAGATATTATTATAAAATGAGGCAGTAAAAACAATCAAATACAATTTTTACATTTAAAATTTGTAAGGATTTTTTAAACTGATAATTTTCAGTGCTAGTTAGGATCGTTGAAAAGGTAATTCTTACACACCACTGATAAAAGTGTAAGTGATGCCACATTGCTAGAGGATAATTTGGCAATTGGGGCTAGAGCTCAAGATGTTCCTAGCCTTTGAATTTTATTTAGAAACTAAGTAAATAATCAGGCAGTTATACTCAAGGCTATAGCTGCAAATGTCTCTTTTATAACTTTCTCCTGTTCTATTCTTTCTAACTACCTTCATCACCAGCTGTAAACTTCATCCTCATGCAAGTAAAATATATTAGCTGCTATTTCATCTTACACAATTATTTAAAAATTATGGCTCACCTCCTCTTCCTCCTCAAGGTGTGATCTCCTGGCTCATCACCAGTGTCTCCAGTACTACTCTTGGATTAATTCTTAGTGAATTTAATATCTGCATACATGATCCTTCCAAAACCTGGCCTCCTAATTACTAAGCTCTTCTGGTTTTCACCCCCATCCTTTGAGATAGCCACTTCCATGGTTTTCCTCTAGACTTTGTCATGCTGTTCACTACTATAGTCTTAGTTTTAGAATTCCAACACTCGAAGCAACCAACACCCTCTGTCTTTAAAGTTAATTTCTTCTATGATATTGTTATAAGGACTGTTAAAGTACCCTAATTCTAACAATTCTTTCAGCCCACCAGGACTATATTAGTCCACTTTTGCATTACAATAAAGGAATTACCTGAGGATGGATAATTTATATAGAAAAGAGGTTTATTTGGCTCATGTTTCTGCAGGTTGTACGGTAAGCATGGCACCGGCATCTGCTTCTGGTGAAGCCTCAGGAAGCTTCCAATCATGGCAGAAGGTGAAGTGGGAGCAGGAACACCACATGGTGAAAGAGGGAGCAAGAGAGGAAAAGAGGTGCCAGGTTCTGTTAGACAACCAGCTCTCATGTAAACCAACAGAGTCAGGACTTACTCATTACTACAGGGAAGGCGCCAAGTCTCCATGACCAAAACTCCTTAGGCTCCCCTGCTCCAACAGTGGGGATCACATTTCAACATGAGATTTGGAGAGGGCAAACATCCAAACTATATCAAAGACTTACAGTCCACCCTGTCTTTCTCATTGTCCTAATCATCTTCCTCACACAATTAGATTCCATGTTACTTCATTATAGCCATTCTCCTGTCCCTTTCTATCCTCATTGCACTCACATGGCTCAAATAAAATTCTGGTTAAAGCAAATTCTCCATTTATGTCTGTATCTAAGCTGCTGAATTGGCTGGTGGAAAATAAAAAGCATGGTGACTGCTCTGTTTAAATTAATGATCTGCAACTGCAAGAGAAATCCTTATTATTTCTTGGTAACCCTGCTATTTTACATTAGACTTTTTCCTTTCTCATCAGCTCTTTAATTCTCTAACATTGTCCCTTTCCTCTTCTGTCACATTTGATGCTCTTGATTCCTACTTCATAGAGAAAAATATAAGCAGTTGGAATGTGCTTTCTACAATCTCTTCCCAAGCATGTTTACCAGCCTACAGACACCTGTGCCTCCTCTGCTCAGTTAAAGCAAGCTTGTACACTATATCTCATCCTTTTCTGCTTACTCAAGGACATTGTTCCAGCAAATCTCTCTCTCTCTCTCTCTCTCTCTCTCATGCATCATCAATTTTTTGTTTTATACTGGATCATTCCCACCCATATGGGACATGGTGCTGTTTTCTTGACAAAACAAAAGCAAAACTTTCTCCACTTCTGCCATGAGCTACCAACCTCCTTTTTCTGCTACCCTTTAAAGCAGATTTCTCAGAAGTGTCGTCTATACTTGATTCTAGTTTGCTTTGCGTATTTTCTCTTAATTCCTTTCTAATTAGGCATTCATTTCTACCACTCCACAGAAACAACTTTTTTTTTTTTTCAAAATCATCATTGATCTTTTTGTTTCCAGATCTAATGATCAATTCCTAGCCCTCAGCCTATTTAAATTATCAGAAGCATTTGACATAGTTAACTCTTCCTTCCTATATCACTTCCTTCACTTGGCTTTGGGAATGTCAATCACTCAGTATCTTGTGGGTTTTCTTCCTACCTACTGATCATGCATGTTTAGTCTCTTTTGCTGGTTAGTCATGTCCCTGACTTAAATATTGGAATGCCCTGGAACTCCACCCATAGAGCTTTTCTCTTTTCTATCTGTATTTCCCCCTAGGTGATATTTTTCTATTTATGTGGCTTTAAATACCATGTGAATGTTGATGATTTCTGAATTTTTTTTTATGTCAGACTACTCCTCGAACTCCAGGTTCACATATCCAATTCCTACTTGATCTCTCGGATGTTTACTTTGCATGTCAAACTTAATAGATCAAGTTTGTTGTTTTCTGGTAACCCTTGTTATTTCCCTTAGATGTATATTGGTACTTAATATAACATACCACTTAATATATCAAGTCCGGATCACCTGATCTCTCCATCTTGCTTCTCCTATAATCCTCCTTATCTCATTAATTGATAACTTCATTATTTCAGCAGTCAAGGTTTAAATCTTAAATTTATCACTAACTCCTCTCTCTCGTATTATCTGTTAGCAAATTCTGTTGGCACTGTCTTCAATGTCCAGAGTCTGACTGCTTCTCACTACTTTCTCTACTGTCTCTCTAGCTCAAGATGCTTTCATCTCCCTAGGTTGCTGCAAGGCATCCTGACTGGTCTCCCTGCAACCACCCTTATCTTATTTTAACCCTCTCAATACAGCATTAGAGTGATCCTTGGAAAAATGTAAGTCTGATAATTTTACTTCTCTACATAAAACTCTCTAGGGTTCCTGTCTCCTTGAGGTTGAAAGTCAAAATTTTCATCAATGCTTACATTTATCTGGCAATCCATTCTCTATGACCACATATACCATTCACACACTTGCTCAGTCCACTCTGTCTACTCTGCTTCCTTGTTGTTCTTTGAGCACTTGAGCAAAATTCTACCTCAGGACACTTGCACTGGCACCATTTGGAATGCTTTTCTTCCAGATATATATATATATATATATAGCTAACACCTTAACTCTTTTAGTTCTCTGCTAAAATAGCACATCAAAATGAAATTTTACGTTATCATTCTATTTAAATTATAACTTCCCATTGTTGCTGCTGCCACAGTGGGCACTTGTGCGATTATCTGGAGACCTGTGGATCTACCGCCCTGTCTGCCACCACTAATGCCCATGTACACCTTCTGGGTGCCTGAGGATAGGCCTGCCCTACTCCACCACTTTGACCACTCATGCTGACCAGAGGTCTGCAGATAAGTCCTGCCTTGCCACTGCCACTAGTGGATACACAGACCATCCAAGGGCATAAAGATGAGCTCACGCTACCTGCTGCCAGTGCCTGGGTGCACCTCCTGGGGGACCAAACACCAGCTTGCACAGCCTGCTGCTATCACCACCAGTGTCCACCTGTTATGCCATTGGGAGTCTAGTGACCTGCCCACTTATTCCATTGCTGCAATTGTACCTGCGTGCACAGCTTGGGGGCCCTAGTATTGGCCCATTGCTGCTACTGTTACTGCCAATGCCACACATTACATAGAGGCCCAAGGACTGGCATAGCTATTCTGCCACCATTGGTGCCCAAGGAGTGGCTTATCTGGCATCCCCATCCTAAAGAAAGTCTTACCACAGCCTTTATTAAAAATCACAGCTTGAACCACTGAGGCACTTATAGACATCACTCATGCTGGTAACAACTGACTAAGTCATACAGAGACTACACTACTGTGTACATCCAGAATTGAAGCTGAAGGACCCTATCTAATCAACACTATGAATATATCTACAGGCAAAAGTTGTTCCTTATGAAAACCAGTCTACAAAATTAAAAGTCACTGTTACATCAGATATCAACATAAGGACGTGAGAAACATGACAGATTTCTTGAAACAAATGTAAATGAAAACACAACATACCAAAACTGATGAGATGATGAAAAACCAGTACTAAGAGGGCTGTTTGTAGTAATAGATGCCTACATCAAAAAAGTAGAAAGATTTCAAATAACCTAATGATGCATCCCAAGTAACTAGAAAAGCATGAACAAACCAAACCCAAACTTACTAGAAGAAAAAAAATCAGAGCAGAAGTAAATGGAATAGAAACTAAGCAAATACAAAGGATCAATGAAGAGAAAGTTGTTGTTTTGAAAAGATAAACACATCAACAAGCTGCTTGCTAGACTAAGAAAAAAAGAGAGGAAATCCAAATTAATAATATCAGAAATGAAAAAGATGTTACAACTGATACCACAGAAATACAAAGGATTATTAGACACTATTATAAATAACTATATGCTAACAAATTGGAAAACCTAGAGAAATGAATAAATTTATGGCTACATAGAAACTATGAAGATTGAACCAGCAAGAAACAGAAAACCAAAAGAGATCAATGACAAGTAGCATAATTGGCTCTGTAATAAAAAGTCTCCCAATAAGAAAAATTCAAGGACTGGATGGCTTTACTGTTGAATTCTACCAAGCTTATAGAAAGAACTAATGCCAATTTTTCTAAAACTATTTTTAAAAGTTGAAGATAAGGAAATTCTTCCTAACTTATTTTATGAGGCTAGCATATCAAAAACTAGGATATCAAAATCAGAGAAGGACAAAACAACGAAAGAAAACTATAGGCCAATATTCCTGATGAGCATAGATACAAGAATCCTCAACAAAATACTATCAAGCCAAATTAAATAACACATCGAAAAGATAATACATCATGATCAAGTGGGATTTTTCTTAGGGGTGCAAGGATGGTTTAATATATGAAAACTAATAAATGTGATACATCACATGAACAGAATGAAGAACAAAAACTATATTATGACCTCAATAGATGCAGAAAAAGCATTTGATAAAATTTGCCATTTTGTCATGACAGAAATGTTCAACAAATTAGGCATAGAAAGAACGTGCCTGAATGACAAAGTCATAGCTAACATCCTGCTAAATGGGGGAAAGTAGAAAGTTTTCCCTTTAAGAACTGGAATAAGACAAGGATGCCCACTTTCATCACTTTTATTCAACATAGTAATGGAAGTCCTAGCTGGAGCAATGAAGAAATAAAATGAATCTAAATTGGAAAAGAAAAAGTCCAATTGTCCCTCTTTGCAGATGACATACTCTTTTATGTAGAAAAATTTAAAGACTCAGTGAAAAAACTCTTAGAACCGATAAACAAATTAAGTAAACTTGCAGGATACAAAATCAACATACAAAAATCTGTAGTGTTTTTATATACTAATCACGAACTAGAGGAAAAGAAATAAAAAAGTAATTTCATTTACAACAGCTACAAAAAAAAAATACCTAGGGATAAATTTAATCAAGGAGGTGAAAGACCTCTACAATAAAAACTACAAAACACTGATCAAAAAATTTGAAGAGAACACACACCCAAAATAGAAATATATCTCATGTTCATGGGTCAGACAAATTAATATTGCTAATATGACCATACTACCCAAAGCAATCTACAGATTCAATGCAATCTCTATCAAAATGCCGGTGACATTCTTTACAGAAATAGAAAAACAATCCTAAAATGCATATGGAGCCACAAAAGACCCTGAATATCTATGGCAATTCGCAGCAAAATGAACAAAGCTAAAGGCATCACACAACTTGATTTCAAAATATATCACAAGGCTATCGTAACCACAACAGCACTGTACTGGTATGAAAAACCAGACACAATAGACCAATAGAACAGAAAAGTGAACTCAGAAATAAACCCGTGTATTTACAGTTGACTGACCTTCTACAAAAGTGCCAAACACATACATTGGGGAAAGGACATCCCGTTTAATGAATAGTGCTGGAAAAAAAATTTGTTTATGCAGAAGAATGAAAGTAGATCCCAATCTCTTACCATATAAAAAATTAACACAAAATGAATTAAAGACTTAAATATAAACCCCAAACCATGAAACTGTTAAAAGAAAACATAGGGAAAATCCTTTAGGACATTGATCTATCCCAAGATTTTAAAGCTAATTCCTCAAAAGCACAGGAAACAAAACCAAAAACAGGCAAATGGGACAATGTGAAATTAAAAAGCCTCTGCACAGCAAAGCAGACAATCAACAGACTGAAGAGATAACCTATAGAATGGGAGAAAATATTTGCAAAATATTCATCTAACAAGGGACTAATATCCAGAATACCCAAGGAACACAAACAACTTAAGAGCAAAGAAACAAATAATTCCCATTAAAAAGTGGGCAAAGGATCTGAGTAGACATTTATCAAAACAGGGCATATAAATGGCCAAGAGTTATATGAAAAAATGCTCAAATAGCACCAAACATCAGGGAAATTCCAATAGAAATGTCAATGAGATATCATCTCACTCCAGTTAGAAAGACTATCATTGAAAAGACAAAACATAACAAATGCTGGTGAAGATGTGGACAAATTCCTGTACACTATTGGTACCTAATGCATGAGGGGCTTAAAACTTAGGTGACTGGTTGATGAGTGCAGCAAACCACCATGACACATGTATACATATGTCACAAACCTGCATGTTCTGCACATATACCCCAGAACTTAAAGTAAAATAAAAAAAAGGAATTGCAAATTATTATAGCCATTATGGAAAACAATATGGAAGTTTCTCAAAAAACTAGAAATTAAATTCTCATGTAATTCAGCAATCTCATGACTGAGAATTTATCCAAAGGAAAGGAAATCAGCATGTTAAAGGGATATCTGCTCATCTATGTTTATTGCAGCTGTATTTGCAATAGCCAAGATATTGAATCGACTGAAGTATCCAACAGCAGATGAATGCATGTAGAAAGTGTGGTGTTTACACACAATGAAATACTACTCATCCATAAAAAAGGAATGAAATGCCATCATTTGCAGCAATTTGGATGAGCTTGGGAGACATTATGTTAAGTAAATGAGTCACAGAAATACAAATATCATGTGAACTCACTCACATCTGGCAGCTAGAAAAGTTGGTCTCATGGAAGTAGAGAGTAAAATGGTGGTTATTGGAGGCTGGAAGAGTGGAAGAAGGAATGAAGAGAAGTGGTTTATGCATACAAACATTCCATTAGAGAAAAGGAATAAGCTTAGTGTTGAATAGCACAGTGTGGTGACTAGTTAATAATAACATATTGCATATTTCCAGATAGCTAGAAGAAAAGATTTGAAATGCTCTCAACATAAAGATATAACTCATGTTCAAGGTGATGGATATCCTAGATACCCTAACTTGATCATTACACATTGTATGCACGTATCAAAATACCACATGTACCCCATAAGTATATATAATTATTATGCATCAATTTAAAAAAAGAGAGAGAAATAGACAATGGGCTTCTCCTTTGATGTATACAAAGCCTATAGAAATAATATATAAATAATTCAGTAGAACAAATTAAGGGGATAGCATAAAGAGAATGCTTTTAGAAAAATATGAATTTCCAGTGCACATATTGCAAAAGAAACTATCATCAAAGTGAATGGGAACCTATAGAGTGGGTTTTGCAATCTATCCATCTGACAAAGGGTGAATATCTAGAATCTACAAAGAACTTACACAAATTTACAAGAGAAAAACAAATAACACCATCAAAACTTGGGCAAAGGATATGAACAGGCACTTTCAAAAGAAGACATTTATGCAGCCAACAAACATGAAAAGAAGCTCATTATCACTGGTCATTAGAGAAATACAAATCAAAACCACAATGAGATACTATCTCACACCAGTTAGAATGGCAGTCATTAAAAAGTCAGGAAACAACAGATGCTGGAGAGGATGTGGAGAAACAGAAACGCTTTCACACTGTTCATGGGAGTGTAAATTTGTTCAACCATTGTGGAAGACAGTGTGGTGATTCCTTAAGGATCTAGAAATAGAAATACCATTTGACCCAGCAATCCTATTACTAGGTATATACCCAAAGGATTATAAATCATCCTACTATAAACATGCACACATATGTTTATTGTGGCACTGTTTACAATAGCAAAGACTTGGAACCACTCAAATGTCCATCAGTGATAGACTGTATAAAGAAAACATGCCACATATACACCATGGAGCACCATGCAGCCATAAAAAAGAATGAGTTCATGTCCTTTGCAGGGACATGGATGAAGCTGGAAGCCATTATTCTCAGCAAACTAACACAAGAACAGAAAACCAAACACTGCATGTTCTCACTCATATGTGGGAGTTTAACAATGAGAACACATGGACCCAGAGAGGGGAACATCACACACTGGAGCCTGTTGAGGGGATTGGGGAGGCTAGGAGAGCCTAGTGATCAATAGCACAGTGTGGTGACTAGTTAATAACAACATATTGCATATTTCAATATAGCTAGAAGAAAATATTTGAAATTAGGAGGAGTATATAATGTAGATAATGGGTTGATGGGTGCAGCATCAACCATGGCATGTGTATACCTATGTAACAAACCTACACGTTCTGCACATGTACCTCAGAACTTGAAGTATAATAAAAAGAAGAAAAAAAGAAAAATGCTCAGTCTTACTGGTAAGAAATCCATGTCACAGTCAAAATGACAATGAGATCATTTTAAATTACCTTTCATATTGAGATAAATTACAGATTTTGATGATAATGTCTGTGATAGTTTGAAGTAAAGGGCACTGGGATATACTTTTGGTGATAGTAATTGTTACTGTAGTTTCTCTAAATGGCAATTTGATGGTTTAAATAAAAATGTATACAAATATACCTTTTGAGCCAGGAACTTGACACTAAGGATTTAACCAATGGATACAGGCACAAAATTAAATAAGATGTATAATGATATTTATTAAAAGGCAAAAGATTTATACAACCTGAAAAAAACCCAGAGTATTATAATGATATTTTAAAAAGTGGTATTGGTAATAACAAAACAAAATATATGACTATATATGTTCACCTGTACAAAGTTGGTTACATTAAACGAACTTTTGAGTAATGAAAGATCATGTTACCAGAAAAAAGAATGAGATGGTTCTGCATATGTTAACATGAAAAGAATTTGCAAAAAATAAACTTATAAGGTACAGGTATTATATGTAAGCATACAATAAAGTAAATAGAAATAAACATTGGTATATGAAAACATATATGCTGGTATATGCATAAACATTTTCTGAATGAAAACATAAAGAATTATTCCAGTGGTTGTTCTTGGGAAGTGCAGCTGGTGGGAAGAGGACTTAAATTTTTATTTTTCATCCTTTGCATTGTTTGAATATTAAAATCATTTTCATGTATTATATAATTTTCTTAGAGATATCATTATGTGTTACCTGCATGGTAGAACTATGGTTTTCTTTTACTTTTGTTTCTTTATATAGTTCATACTTTTAAAAAATAATAGATTCTTTTTTTTTAATCCCAGTAGTTTAGAGTCTGGATAATCCCACATCCTCTGTGCCCTTTAGGATAACCCTGCACACGATATGTATCCATGTTAAATGAGTAGGGCGATAGGTTCTATAGAACTTTAGAAGACAGATAACAATAAAAAATTCATTTTTAGTTTCAGAATTGTTAATCTGTAGCTTTTGTCTCATGGAGCAATCAAGTATTAGCGGTAACTGCTGGAAAAGGCACTCCTAGATAATGATATAAAACCATTTTCTCTGTGATAAAGCAACATGAATCTTGCTCTTTTTTATAGTAAAAGAACATGCAATCATACTACCCAAAAGGGAACTGAATTCATTTCAGAACATTTAAAAAGATACAAAGTTTCATATTTGAATGTTTTCACTGCCAATTTTTAAATCCTTTTATTGAAAATATGGGCTAAAGAAGAAAAGGCTTCACAGATCTCATGTCCAAAGCTAAAGAAAGCAAATTCACTTTGTATGTGATAATGGCTTCATCTTTACTTGCATAAAGATCTTTTACCTACGTTAATGTTAATTCATTTAAATTGTCAGAACAATCCTTTGAAATTTGTATTATTATCACATCCCTTTTATGATTGACAACCTGTGGCTTGAAAGAAGTGAGTCACTGGAGGAGTTTCAGCACCAATGAGAGTGCCTGAGAAACACAGCCAGTGGTGATATTTACTGAATGAATGACTTCCTAATATCATACCAGCTCTGTCACCCAGGCTGGAGTGCAGTGGCACAATCTCGGCTCACTGCAGCCTCTGTCTCCTGGGTCCAAGCAATTCCCTTTAGGCTGGGTTACTTTTGATCAATCTAGTATAAATAACAAAGAACAAGAAAGCTAAAGAACTGATTTCTTGACTTGTTAAATATCTACAGTTAGAATGTTTTATTTACTGTAGTTATATTCTGCAACTCCTCTTTATGCCAATGTGTTCTGTTGACCTGTGCTGTCATCCACCAGAAGAAACCTCAATACAGCTGGAAAGAAATACAAATGAGCAGGGAAATGTGTGTGCTCTGTATATAGGATATTTCACGCAATGAAGATCATGAAAACATAGATAGTATAATATATAGTTAACATTAATGGAGCATGTTCTATGTGCCAAGCATGTCTTATTGCTTATAAGAAAATGCCCACCTGGTTTCATCGACCATTTTGAAACACCACAGCAAATACATTATGCCCAGGACATAACCTGCTGCTCTTTAACTCTTGGGTCTTTCCATGTGGGCTGGCCAGAAAGACACTTGACTCTGTGGTGATCCAATGCCCTAAAGCAGAAGAACCACACAAAAAAGTCAACACAGATATTTAATTGAGTGTAGTTTCCAAATAGATAACCAACAGATGGGATTACTAATGTGCGAAATAAAACTTCTCCTGGTAATCTAGGAAGCTAATACGTCACTTTTCAAAAGTTTCAGAAGCAATTCAGGAGACATAGTTGAAAAATTATGGTTGAACTCTAAGTGATATGTTTATTTGGGTTACCTTTTGGTGCTCTCATATTTATAATTCCTTATATTTATGCAGCAAATTAGAAACTGGTGCTTTATAGTATACTTGATGTTATCACATGGGTTTTTTCTCCGGAGCCTTAAAAATGGATGTGAAGTAGATAAGAAGCTATTTTATTCTTCAGATAGAAGAGGAAACTAAGCTACACGGAAGTTACATGATGGCCCAAAAAGACACACTGGAAATGGTACCCTTGTCTTCACATTTGCACTCCCAATCTCCCTTGACTATACCACACCATCTCTCAAATATCATCACCTGGGCCTCAGTGTTTTTTTTTTTTTTTTTTTTTTGCTTTGTAGTGTGGGAAACCAACCCTGAATGCCAGAATCAAGTCATCCTACAGAAAAGCAGAAAAGGACTTACTGTTGTAAGGAAAAACATAGTCTACAACCTCAGAAAATCTAAAGAAAGCCCTATGGGTTAAGGAAGTGTTTTCTTGCTGGTGTGAGCCACATTTTGTGTGGCTTTCTATCTTGTTAATTTTGCCCTCAGCCACCTTCTTTTTTATTGCATACAATAACAGGCCTACACACTCAGAATTATTTTGCTGTCCTGCTGTGAAAGCTTGCCGCCACCCTTTTTAAAATGGAGACGTTAATTTATTACTATTAAGACACTGAAAAAGATTGGGCAGTATACATATAAATAATCTAGGCATTCATCAGAAATGAGTTGCTTTCAAATACCAAGAATGTTCAGTAAACAGTTGATGAAAAACTAAAAGGTATCATAGTGGAGGTGAATTATCAGAAGAGTGGGATCTCACTGTGTGATTTGGTCTGCTATTAAAGGCATTAGTGGGCCAGGTGCGGTGGCTCATGCCTGTAATCCCAGCACTTTGGGAGGCCAAGGCCAGCAGATCACGAGGTCGGGAAATCAAGACCATCCTGGCTAATACAGTGAAACTCTGTCTCCATGAAAAAATACAAAAAATTAGATGGGCATTGTGGCATGCGCCTGTAGTCCCAGCTATTCAGGAGGGTGAGGCAGGAGAATCGCTTGAATCCCAGAGGTGGAGGTTACAGTGAGCCAAGATCATGCCACTATACTCCAGTTTGGGGGACAGCAAGACTCTGTCTCAACCAACCAATCAATCAATCAATAAACAAGTAAATAAATAGCAAGCATTAGTGAGTAGTTTACTTCCTTATAGGACTTGAATACAAGAGAATCAGAAACATTGACCTTTTCATGTATGTGTGAAAACAGGAACATTTTACAAATAAATCCTGAAAGGAATCACATTATTTTCATGTTTTTCCTGCTGAGAAACCTGATACATTGTAAAGAAAAACAAAAACCAAGAAAATCCCACAAACTTACCAGTTCCCCTCTTGGGAGTAGAGGATACTATAAACCTTGATTACTCTCCCTCTGAGTCATTAATTTTAACTTTTTATGAGCCTATTATCTATCTAAGTTTCTAGAGTTGGTTTTTTAAAAATCAGTTTTTATAGATTTACTCCTTAAGTTTTACACTTAATTTATTTGTTCTATAGTCATTTAAAACAATTTCAAGTAGCTATTCTTCATAGGACACCATATCACAATATCGGAAGCACCTAGGAATCATTTTAAAACACACTTCTCTTTTCTTTTTCTCTTTCCCACTAAGCTATGCCCCCATTTGTGGAGTCATTCCTTATAAAAGTCCTTGGATCAAACTCATAGAAGCACTGGTAAGATCATTTTTTTCCTAAGCATTTTTGGCAGCATAATCAAGAAGATAGCAAAGAATTTTACTGATGATGAACCGGAGTCCCAAATCACTCAAGCTTAGCAAAACACACAAAATAAACTAGAGCAATAAAATATGAGAAGCAAATTACGTTTTTAATATTCTTTCCATGTTAATAATCTCTAGACTGTTACTGACAATAGTTGCAAGGAACTTAAAAATGCATTACCTATGTACAGTCATGCTCCCAATGGTTTATTATAATAAGATTTTAATCTGCCAGAGTTGTTCCAATTCATTCCTCCAAGAAATTATTACTTTGCAGAATAACTAAAAGGTGTGCAAGTACTTATCTGACATACTCTAGGGTGTTTATCATTAGCTCTGGGTACCTATACCTGAAGAATTCAACATAATCTCTATACTTAAAAAAATTAACTGTGTTAAAAAAATAAACATAAGCACTTTAGGGACAGCTTAGGTATTTCCCAGAAGAAAGACCTAGAATTGGGTATGGGCCAGGAGAAAAGAAGACAGATTCTGGATACCCAAGAATAAAGAGAAAGCAGAGAGAACAAGTGTCCAATGTTAGACATCTTTGACTTTGTTCATGGTCTCTCATTTTTCTAAGCCTTGAAATTGTAAATATTTGAAAGCCCCTGATCTCTCTGAGGTCCTCCTTAATCTTCCCACGTGGGACTGATTCTTCTCCTGATGCATCATCATCACTATAGGGACCTGTCCCACTTTTAGCTACTTATAATAGTCTCCACTTCCTGCCATTGCTGTCCTCGAGCTATAGCTAATTAGACAGGGAGAAGAAAACAGATTTAAAAGATCTTATCCATAGGTTGGCCAGAACTTTCAACCTGAAGTGAAAATATGGGCCAGAACAATCAGATTTCCTCTTGAGATTCTTGAATTAAAATGCAGTTCTTGGGAAGAGAGCCGAGGCAGAAAATTATAAAAACTCAAAGGCTGAATCTAGATAAAGAAAAGATTTTGTATACTTACTGATCTTACGCAAGGTAAAAAGGATAATTATTATAATAGAAAGCAGATAATCAGAAAAATTATTCAAAACCTGGAAATAGATAAAAGAGAATACTGGGTATTCCTTCAGGACAGAACTGGGCTCAGTTTTCTATTAATAGGGTATTTTATAACTCAGTGAGAACAGAAGATACTTTATAGATTTTTGTCTGGTAGACAAGCAAATAATTTCTGTCCATTGGAACAGATACAGAAAAAGTTACAATTTATGGCCCAGAAAGATATTAATCACCTTTGCATCTAAGCCAGCTATCTAAACTTAATATCCTTTTATTAAATTCCCTGCATACATCTTTCTCCTAAAATATTCTTTGGGGCTGCTTTAATATATTTAATAACTTTCCCGTTAATTAATTAAATAAAAGCTTTGGGAAGTATTTGTTTTACATTTATATGAAATCACTTTTTTTTTTTTTTTTTAGTTTTTTGGGAATTCTTTCTTTTTTGAGACAGAATCTTGCTCTGTTGCCTTGCAGGAGAACAGTGGCATAATCTCTGTTCATTGCAAACTTCTCCTGGATTCAAGTGATTCTTATGCCTCAGCCTCCCAAGTAACTGGGATTAATGGTGCTCACCACCACACTTGGTTAGTTTTTTTATTTTTAGTAGAATTGGGGTTTTGCCATGTCACCCAGGCTGATCTTGAACTCCTAGGCTCAGGTGATTTCCCTGCCTTGGCTTCCAAAAATGCTGGGATTACAGGCATGAGCCACCGCGCCTGGCTTTGGGAATTATTCTTTAACAGTTTTGGCAGTCACCCATTATGTGCTAAATAAAAGTCACCTAACAGAGATAAGTAAATTGTGTTGCCTATTGTATACTTCATGAGCTATAAGTCCAGGTACATGTTTTTTGGCTCCTAGAGTGAATTTCCAAGTGATAGGAGAACTTCAAACTTTTCTAACTCTCTTTTTCCCTCTAGTTTCATTCCCTGTTTCCTTAGCTGATTTTCTCATGGCTGGCATGTTATTTCTTATGAATGGTAGTTAAACCAGTGAATTTGGCTTTATGATCTGACCTGACCACTTGGTGATTGTTGTTGTTAAAATAGAGGTCATTAGACCGATGAAATGGACTCTGTGGCAATGAGATACCAAATATAAACAAGAGCTAAGGCCATTCCAGGCAAGGGTTAAGTCATGCACCTATACACATGAAGAATAAACTATATTTTAAGTATCACAAGGTTCTTTCTCTTCTGCAGCTAAATAAGCACTGGCCTTGAGATAAGCATTACTGAAACAATTGTGGCCCACTTACTGCCTCTTTGTTCAACAAGCTGACTTCTTTGTTCAACAGGCTATAACTCCTGCTTTGATTGGACAAGAGACTGATCTCGGTAACTTGCTCCTGATAAGAGATCACCAGCCATGGACTGGTTCTTGTCTATTTACAGAGGCTGAGCACTGAGTGTCTTTGTGTCCTCTGCTTCACACAGGGCCTAATTGTAGTGCATTTAAATGTTAGGTTTCTACCCTAAAGTAAACAAGGGACACATGTAATATGCATATTTGCTCACTACACAATTGCATGTCCCCCATTCATGAATATTCATAGCTTCACCTATAACCTGTTGTGTATATATACTTAGCCAATCTGTTCAGCATAAATTCCTGTTTCACCTTCCCTCCTTCAAAATGCCTGCTTTCAGTCTCTGCTGGAGGGTATGCTTCCCAATCTATCAGGATGGCCACTCTGCAGGCTGCAACCCTTTATAAGAAATAAAGTCCTCTCCAAGTTCATGAACATCATGATTCTTCAGTTGACATTGTGGGAAGAAGATGGAAATCCATTATTTGCTGGGTGAAAGAAAATAGAATCCAGCTTGTTCATCTATTTTGTTTGCATGTATTCATGAGGGCAAATCAGTTAAAAATTTTGTGCCCACTGAGAAAAAAAGTTATTTGAGCTCTATACTCATGAGCTTTTGTATTATTATGCTGTGATATTTTGTAATATATTGGTCATTGATCGCATTTTCTGGCATACAACTCATAAAAGCTGTAGAAACTCCAAAATGATGTCTTTTTGTATGCTGAGTGTTTGACTGATGGCTAGCAGCCTGTAGATAGCTTCGGTATGGGAACTGGCCACCAGAAAGATCATGGCAGGATTAGAGGGTTGGGACTTTAAGCCCACATCCCAGCCTCAGAGAGAGAGGGGCTGAATGTTACATTGACACTAATGGCCAATAGTTTAATCAGTTATGCCTACGTAATGAATCCTCCATATAGACTCCCAGAAACAGAAATTTGAGAGCTTTCAGATAGGTGAACACATGCCCAAAGAGAACATGGAAGCTCCACACCCCTTGCCCCTTCCCCTATACCTGGCACTAGGCATCTCTTTATCTGTATCCTTTGTAATACTCTTTATAATAAACCGATAAACATAAGTAAGTTTTCCTAGTTGTGTGAGGTATTCTAGCAAATTAATTGCACCCAAAAAGGGAGTTGTGAGAACCCCAACTTGAAGTGGGCCAGTCAGAAGTTCCAGAGACTGGAACTTGCAACTGGTATCTGAAGAGGGTGGCAGCCTTCGGGGACTGAGCTCTCAATCTGTGAAATCTGAGGCCATGTACAGGTAGAAGGCGTCAGAATTGAGTTAGAGGACACCCAGCTGGTGTCTGCTGCTAGTTGTGTGGGGGACTTAGTCACAGAAGTATTTTGCGTTGATTGATTGTTGTTGTGGTGCAAGAACAGAATAAATGTGGTTTGCGTTGTTCTGCTCATGTATTCACTTCATACCTGTGACTGATTTGTAAAACAAACTAAAAACTGTAGGCCTGTGATCAGAGAACTCTTTACCTCTCATTGTGTGCGAAATGACCTTCTAACTCTGGAAAGTGTTAATACATTACATTATGTTTCTGAAATTACTGGAAACATTTTTTGATTGGTTTCATAAATAATTGGTTATAAAAATACAATATTTACTAAATTTGCAGAAATAAAGAGACTTAACTTCTAATTATTTTAAATGTGCTAAACTTTTAAGGAAAGAACATCCTTACGTAAGCTGCTAGATCAAAACAGTTTTTTAATAAAGTCTAAGTTTCTATAATTATAATTGATATTTGGACAAATTTGACCGATTTAATAATTCTGGCTTAAACATCAATAATTGCTTTTTGTTGTTTCCTTGAATTATTCATGATGGAATGTGAAATAAGCATACTCAAAAATTTTAAACAATTTGCATTTGTTTTCTCATGAAAAGACTAGTTCAGATGAACTTCTAAGTCTTCTGGTTATACTGACTTCCTGACTGAATAGTTAACATTATGTCTAAGTACTGATTAAGATTATGAATAATGCAAATTTGTGTTAAACTGAATTGAATAATAATTCCAGCAAACACTTTTATAATGGTAGATCCCTAGAACTCCTGGGATCATGCAACCCTCTTGTCTCAGTCTCTCCACGAGCTGGGACTACAGGCCTGCTTCACTGAGCCCCACTATAAAACTTTTAAGTCCATAAAGTACCTACAAAATTTGTGAAATTTGGCAAAGTTCATACGATTTGGATGAACAAGCTGATTTAAGGAGAAAAAAGGAACTTAACAACACTTTTATTGCCAAATGTAGTAATGTAAAACTAGAATATGGCTATCTCTCTGGTAAGATAAAAAAATCGGTGTCAGAGCTTTACCTTCCATGTAATCTACCCAAGAGATTCCATAATTGATCAGAATAAGCTCTATTTTGGTTGGCTTTGTAATATACTTTTTTGAAGGGAGAGTATCTCCTCACTTATAAAGAGCGAAGTTTCCATAATGTGCTTTTATGTGTATTTGAAAATATTTTATTGTCACCTTGACTAAATAGATAACTAAGTATTATTTCTCAGAGGTCCACAATCCAATATTAATCAAACTACCATATTTTCTTACACATTTTGCCTTTTCTTTATCCAGACTGGTTTTCAAATTAAGAAAAAATAAAGTGAATAATCAGGATATTTTTCACACTCAAGATTATTTTTGAGATTTCATATAAAGCCCCTGGAAATTTGAAATAATTTTTTTTGTGTCTTATAAAAAAGTTTGCTAAAATAATTAGATTTGTTTGATGTGCCCATTTTTCTTAAATTAACATTATTATAAAAGCAGTATAGAAAAAATAGTCAAATCAGAAAAGATGCCCAGTCTATCCTAGGTTACATTTGTGTAAGAAATGTGCTATTCATAGAGATATTTCACATATTGCATACTTTATGGGAAGGCCATGGAGATTTTTCAATGCCTTAACAATCCATAATGGGGTTTTACCCTCAGGGGAAACATTTATCAGCTTCTTAGGAAGTAGTAATGTGCTGCACATCAACGGAAAATTGTATTCTCCTCCACAGTCATGTTATTGGTCATTGGATTAAAATAACCACAGCTACTCAGTTGCACTCTCAAACTCAGTTGCACTCTGCTTCCCTCTAAATCTTGCTTAAAGAACAGGGTATACGTTTGGGCTACAGTTTGTATTTTCAACATAGATGGACTGACTCAGACACTTGCAGAAAAAACTTTACCAGAGACTCTGAGTTACTGGGTGCCTCAAAAAATTAACTCCTGGTGTTAGAATAGGCAGATAGCCAGACATGAGCGGAGAGGGAGCCCTTGAGAAAAGAGAAATACCAACGCAAAAAGAAATGTCCCTTAAGATGCTCGGTAATCATTCACTCTGCTGTAAACCTGTCAGAACGTAGCTAGATGCATGCTGATAAGGGGCAGAGGGCAAAGGAGAAATTCCTGAGATACAAGACACAATTTGTATTCAACACTGGCCCCACGTGTGTGCATGAACTAATAGGTAGGAAGGGTCCCACAAGACTGGGGTGGGAACTGGGCAGGGAAAAGGAGGGCTCTTAAGGCAGGAACGTGAAGATTCAAGAGAGAAAACAGGTGGAGACTTAAAACAGAGACGGGAACCTCAGGAAAGAATCCAGCAGCATCTAAACCCACCAGCAGGACTCTCAGGCTCCTGATGGCCCACTCCTTTCAGCAGTCTACTCTGCCTCATCTTTTCAGAGTGTACTGTCTCTCTAAATAAGCTCTCTGCTTTCTATTTTCCTTCAGTACATTCTCTTTTAAGGCTAAATCAGTTGCTTGGCAGAATTTTTTCTCCAAGTAAGACTAAGAACCATATATTCCCGTACTTCCTGGTAACACTGGTACAGGTCAAGTGACCCTACTTAGACAATTTTCAGATTGTACCAGTGTACTGAATCAGGATTTTCAGGACTTTTTCCAGTCTGGAAGTCAATGTACTTCTAAAATTTGACTTCTGAAGCAAGAACCACATCAATAATGAGAGAAATATAATTGATTTTTTGGGGGGGGTTATTTTTGATATTACCTAAAATGTTTGATATTACCTGAAATTTTTCATAGATATGTGAGGAAGTCCCTTTTCCTTTATCTTAAGCCATTTCTGTCTAACTCGTTTGGTAGACTATGCTTTTAAGAGCTGAAATGAAACGTTAAAAAATGGTATTTGAGTTTCACTGACCCCTTGGAATTCAGAAAAAAAGAAAAAGCCTCCTGAGTAGCTGGGATTACATACGTGAGTCACCATGCCTGACTAATTTTTGTATTTTTAGTAGAGACAGGGTTTTGCCATGTTAGCCAGGCTGATTCTTCAACTCTTGGCCTCAAGTGATCCACCTGCTTGGCCTCCCAAAGTGCTGTGATTACAGATGTGAGCCACTGTGCCCAAGCTATAGTTTATATATATTCAAAAGAAATATTGTATTAGCTGATTTTTTAATGCTATAAAGATATATTTGAGACTGGGTAATTTATAAATAAAGAAGGTTTAACTGACTCACAGTTTTGCATGGCTGGGGAGACCTCAGGAAACTTACAGTTATGGTGGAAGGTGAAGGGGAAGCAGGCATCTTCTTACATGATGGCAGGAAAGAATGTGAAACAGGGAAGAGCCCCTAGTTTAATCACCAGATTCTTTGAGAACTCACTCACTATCATGAGAAAAGCCTGGGGGAAACTGCCTCATGATTCAATTTCCTTCTACCAGGTTTCTCCCTCAACATGTGGGGATTACAGTTTGAGATGAGATTTGGGTGGGGACACAGAGCCAAACCATCAAACTGTTTTCTTTTCTACCAATGTATAATTGCTAAATCAATTATGCAAACAAAGTTGGACCTGGAGTGCCATACTTGACAATAAATCTCATTTAATCAGGTATGACAAACCCACTGATAAAGAGCAAGCACTGATTTTATGTGAGGAGGCTGAGTACATAGCCCTTTTAAGAAAACTGGCATGGTGCCTGGCATAGAGGATTTTTTCTTTTAGATTTAAAAAAGGATTTTATTTGAAAAAGAAAACATATACTTTGAGAATGTTTGTATTTTTAAAAAACATTTATTTGTTATATTTTAAGTTCTGGGGTACATGTGCATATCCTGCAGATTTGTTACGTAGGTATTCACATACCATGGTGGTGGTTTGCTGCATCCATTGCCCCGTCATCTACATTAGGCATTTCTCCTTATGCTATCCCTCCCTAATCTCCCCATTGCCTGCTATTCCTCCCCATCCCCCTCCCCCACCAGGCCACAGTGTGTGATGTTCCCCTCCCTGTGTTCATGTGTTCTCATTGTTCAACACCCATTTATGAGCGAGAACATGCAATGTTTGGTTTTCTGTTCTTGTGTCACTTTGCTAAGAATGATGGTTTCCAGTTTCATCCATGTTCCTGCAAAGGTCATGAACTCATCCTTTTTATGGCTGCCTAGTATTCCATGGTGTATATGTGCCACATTTTCTTTATCCAGTTTATCATTGATGGGCTTTTGGATTGGTTCCAAGTCTTTGCTGTTGTGAACAGTGCCACAATAAACATGTGTGCCTGTGTCTTTATGATAGAATGATTTATAATCCTTTGGGTATATATCCAGTAATGTAGTTGCTGGGTCAAATGGTATTTCTATTTCTAGATCCTTAAGGAATCACCACACTGTCTTCCACAATGGTTGAATTAATTTACACTCCCATGAACAGTGTAAAAGCGTTTCTATTTCTCCACATCCTCTCCAGCATCTGTTGTCTCCTGATATTTTAATAATCACCATTCTAACTGGCATGAGATGGTATCTTAATGTGGTTTTGATTTGCATTTCTCTAATGACCAGTGATGAAGATTCTTATCTCAGGTGATAAAGGAGGATACTCCTTGGCAGGCCACTCCTTAGTAAATGTTGGGAGGCTCAAAAAGAGAAATATTCATCGAAATTCCACATTCTTCACCAGATTCTACTGTAGGTAGAATCTGGTGAAGAATGTATTCTGGTTTGCTAGGCTCAGGATAGAATGACAAAATAATAGAGACTTAAAAGTTCAATCCAAGATTCTTTATGAAAATCCCCAGATGAAAATCAATTATCTTGCATTTGTAGTTGCTCGATACTGGGTGGCTCTAGATTTGCAGTTAATTCAAGGAGGCCTGCATCACTATTAAAATTCTTGTTGGTCTAAAACTTAATGAGACCAACCATTTTGTGATTGCTAATATTATTTTGAGATAATACCAAAGAGAGAGACTAACAGAAAAATTATTCAAAGTTTGGAAATAGACAAAAGAGATCACTGGGTATACTTTCAGTATAATGTTGGGCTTGACTTTCTTTTGACTAGGGTATTTTACAACGTTTTGGTGCCAGGGACTAATTTATAGATTTCTGTCCAGTTTTCCTTATTAATTTAATATTCAAATTAAATTACATATTTGACACATGTTGACTTCATATTTGTATGAGAATACACATTTTTCTAACCTTTGGAAAATTAGACTTTAATACTGCTAATATTAATAGAGGTTATAAGATAGATAACCAAACATTGCATGTTCTTGCTCATAAATGGGTGTTGGTATTACAATATGTCATATTGCTAAATATGTTTTAATGCCAAATCTTTGAAATCTAGTGCTAAATCCTGACAAGAATTGAGGCTTTTAACTTTCCCTAATCATATCTCCCTTTCCCCACCTCCATGGAAGCCTTTCCTTGAGAATCAAGAACTCTGCAGCTGCAGTTATTTTAAAACCAGTGGCCTGGTAGCAGGTATTGAAGGGTCTAAATTGGATTTTGAGCTCCCTCAAGTCTCATATCTAGAGAATTGCTACTATTTGCCTCATGGAGAAGTTTACTGAAAACCTCCATTATTAGAATTTGTCTCATTTAACCTGAATTATCTCCCAGTGGTTCCATCTACATGTACAGTAACATTGGAGGTGGGAGTTCAATATGTGAATTCTGAGAGACAAAATTCAGTTCATTGTACATTTGAACAGTACCAAAAGAGAGCTGGTTTTCCTGTGCTACTACCAGAGAAAGTAGGCTTTGAGAAAAAAGTTGTTCTGAAAAAAACCCTAAGGGTTTATGATGATAAAAGGGTCAATCCATCAGGGAGATATATAATTATAAACATACATACACCTAATAACAGAGTCTCCAAATATGTGAAGCAAGAACTGACAGAATTGAAGGGATAAATAGATAATTCAACAATAATGAAGACCTCAATACCCCTCTTTCAACAGTGGATAGTAGAATTAGGCAGATTAATAAAGAAGTAACAGACTTAACAGCAAACTTGAACTGTATTAATCCCTTCTCATGCTGCTATAAAGAACTGTCCAAGACTGGGTAATTTATAAAGGAAAGAAATTTAATTGACTCACAGTTCCCCAGAGCTGTGGAGGCTTCAGGAAACTCACAATCATGGCAAAAGGGAAAGCAAACAAGTCATTCTTCACATGGCAGTAGGAGGGAGAAGCGTCGAGCAAAGGGGGAAAAGCCCTTTATGAAACCATCAGATCTTACGAGCACTCACTCACCATCACAAGAACAGCATGGGGTAACCAACCCCATGATTCAATTGCCTCCCACAAGATTCCTCCCATGACACATGGGGATTATGGGAACTACAATTCAAAGATGAGATTTGGGTGGGGACACAGCTAACCCATATTAAGAACTAATATCTATAGGACATTCCATCAATAGTAGAATATACATTTTTCACAACGGCACATTAAACACTATCCAGCATAGACCATTTATTAGGCCATAAAATAAAACAATAAATTTACAAAGACTGACATCATACAATATATGTTCACTGACCATAATTATGTTTACTGTCCATAATGGAATGAAATTAGAAATCAAGAACAGAAGTGAATTTAGGATATTTACAAGTTAGTTGAAATTAACATACTTCTAAATAACTAACAGAAGAACTCATAAGGAGAACTCACAAAGATAAATTAAAAAATAAACTGTGATAAATGAAAATAAAAACACAACATACGAAAACTTAGGAGATGCAGCTAAAGCAGTACTTCAAGGGAAATTTATGATTATGAACATCTAGGTTAAAAAAGAGAAAGACCTCAAGTAAATAGGTTTTAACTTTTTACCTTAAGAAAATAGAAAAAGAAGAGCAATAAAAATCCAAATAAGGCAGATGAAGGAACATAATAAAGACTAGTGGAAACGATAGAAAAAATAGAGAAAATTAGAAAAAATAAAAGTCAATTCTTTGAAAATAATCAACAAAAGTGAAAAACCTGGGCTGACCTAGAAAACAAGAGAGAAAAATCAAACTACTAAAATCAGTAATGCAAAAATAATATTGCTACTTACCTTATAGAAATAAAAAAGGATTATAAAGAAATATGAAAATTATCAACAAAATTCTTTGTCAAATTAGATAACCTAGATGAAATGAATAGATTTCTAGAAAAATTCTCAGAAAGACAAAATCTTTGAGTTCCTAAAACTGATTATAGAAATGAAATAAAAAATCTAGGCCAAGTGCTGTGTCTCATACCTATAGTCTTAGCATTCGGGGAGGCCAAGGTGGGAGGATCAGTTGAGCCAGGAAATTTGAGACTAGCCACAGCAATATAGTGAGACCTGCCTCTAGCAAAAATAATTTTAAAATTAGATGGGTATGGTGGTGTGAAACAGTGGCCCGAGCTACTCTGGAGACTGAATCAGGGGGATCACTTGAAGCTGGGCGATCAAGGCTGCAAAGAGCTATGATCACGCCACAGCACTCCAGCCTAGGTGAAAGAGCAACAAAACTAAAACCAAAAAACAAATAAACAAACAGAAAACCCCAAACAATTAAATACATCTATAATAAGTGAAGATATTTTATTAGCAGTCAAAAACTTCTCACAAAGAATAGCACAGGTCCAAATGGCTTCACAGACAAATTCACAATGATTTTAAGCATAATTAACAACAATCTTTCATACTACTAAAAAAAAGAACAGAAGACGAGAGAATGCTTCTAAAATTATTCTATGAGGCCATTATTATCCTGATACCAAAATCAGACAAAGACATCATTAGAAAAACAAAACAAAACTACAGATCAACATCCTTTATGAAATAGATGCAAAATTCTTCAACAAAATACTAGCAGACCAAATACATCAATATGTAAAAAAAGATTATGCACAATTACCAAGTTGGATTCATCCCAGGATTGCAAAGTTGATTTAACTTATGATAATAAATTCATGTAATACACTGTATTAATAGAATAAATGACAAAAATTATATGATCATCTCAATAGGCACAGAAAAAATTGACAAAACACAATATCCTTTCAAGTTAAAAAACACTCAATAAACTAGGATTAGAAAGGAATTTCCTCAACTTGATTAAGGTCATCTATGAAATACCCGCAGCTAATATCATACTTAATGGTGAAAGCCTGGAAGCCTTCCATTTGCTATTTGAAAGAAATACAACGCATCCAGATTTGGAAAGAAAGAAGTAGAGCTATACTGAGCTATTATTTTTTTTTTTCTTGAATTACGGTGCAGTTCAGAATGAGCCAAAGTTCACCACCCCAGGTCAGTACTGCACATTTATTAGCATCACTCCAATAACCATAATGATGACTGCTAATATTCTGAGAGCAACTCAGCATGTCCCATGTGTCATACTAAGAATAATCTCGCTCTCCTTTTTTTTTTTTTTTTTTAACTTTTATTTTAAGTTCAGGGATACATGGACAGGTTCATTACCTAGGTATACTTGTGCCATGGGGATTTGTTGTACAGATTATTTCATCGCCCAGGTATTAAGCCTAGCACCCATTAATTATCTTTTCTAATTCTCTTTCTTCTCCGACTTTCCACCCTCCCATGGACCCCAGTGTGTGTTATTCCCCTGTACGTGTCCATGTGTTCTCATCATTTAGCTCCTTCTTATAAGTGAGAATATATAATATTTGTTTTTCTGTTCTTGTATTAGTTTGATAAGAATGGCTATCTCTGTTATTATTTACAGATGACATGATCCTGTATATAGAAAACCCTAACTAATTCACTAGAAATTATTAGATGCAATAAATGAATTCAGCAAGGTTGCAGCATGGAAAATCAATATAAGAAAATCAATTGTATTTTTACACAATTGCAATAAAAAATCCAAAAATAAAATTCAGCAAACAATTCTATTTAAGATAGCATAAAAAGAAATTTTATTCTTAAAGGAGAATAAAATTCCCAGAAATAAGCTTAACAAAAGAAGTGCAGAAGTTATACACTAAAGACTACAAAACATTGTTGAAACATATTAAAGTGGACCTAAACAGTTGGACATACACCCCATATTTATACTTTGGAAAACTTAGTATTGTTAAGATAGCAATATTCACCAAAATGGTCAACAGATTTAATGCCTATTAAATGCTTATTAAAATTCTACTGGCTTTTGGCAGAAATTGATAAGCTGATCCTAAAATTAATGGAAATGCAGGGGACACAGAATAGACAAAATTATCTTGAAATAAAACAAGGTTGGACTACTCATACTTTCCAATTTCAAACCTTACTACAAAGCTACAGTAATTAAGATAGTGCGGTATTGGTGAAACGGTAGAAATATCTATCAGTGGAATAGATTTGGGATTCCAGAACTCCTTACATTTATGATCAATTTATTTTTTGATAAGGAGGACAAGACAAATGAAGAAAGAATGTCCCTTCAACAAATGATGGTGGGATAACTATATAGCCACTGGGACAGAATGAAGTTGAACTCCTACCTCATACCATATAAAAAAATAAACTCAAAAATGGATTAGATATCTAAACATGAGTAAATGTAAACATATAGCTAAAACTATAAAATTGTTAGAAGAAAATGGGAGTAAACTTCTGTGCCTTTGGATTAGCAACAGTTTCTTACATTTAACACCAAAAGGATAAATGACAAATGAAAAAATAGATAAATTGAACTTCATAAAAATGAAAAGCTTTTGTGCTTCAAAGGACATTAAAAAAAGTGAAAAGACAACTCATGGAATGGAAGAAAATATCTTCAGGTCATCTGTTGGCCAAAGAAACTATACATTGATTGTCTTGGCTATGCGGGCTCTTTTTTGGTTCCATATGAAGTTTAACATGGTTTTTTCCGGTTCTGTGAAGAAGGTCAGTGGTAGCTTGATGGGGATAGCATTGAATCTATAAATTACTTTGGGCAGTATGGCCATTCTCATGATATTGATTCTTCCTAACCATGAGCATGGAATGTTTTTCCATCTGTTTGTGTCCTCTCTTATTGTCTTGAGGAGTGGTTTGTCGTTCTTGAAGAGATCTTTTACCTCCTTTGTTAGTTGTATTCCTAGGTATTTTATTCTCTTTGTAGCAGCTGTGAATGGGCGTTCACTTATGATTTGGCTCTCTGTTTGTCTGTTATTGGTGTAGAGAAATGCTTGTGATTTTTGCAGATTGATTTTGTATCCTGAGACTTTGCTGAAGTTGCTTATCATCTTAAAAATGTAAAACTGTGCATTTGCTTTAGAAAATGGTTAGCAGTTGCTTAAAAGTTTAAACATAGTGTTATCATACAATCCAGCAATTCCACTCCCTGATTTATACCCAAGAAAAATAAAAACATATGTCTACACAAATTCTTGTATGTAAATGTCCTGAGCAGCATTATTTGTAATAACCAAAAAGTGAAAACAACTTAAATATCCATCAACCAATGAATCGATGAATAAAATGTGGTATATTCATATGATGGAATGTTATTCAGCTGTAAGGAGAGGAAGTCATAATCTATATGAGCACTTTAGAAAACCAGGAGAGACTGAAGTTATTTTTGAGGAAGATTGCAGGGGGAAACATGAAGATTTGAGTTACCTTGAAGCTGTTCTTTCACCTTAAAACAAATCATTGTTTACTTAGGCTTGCTCTCCCAAAGAATGGGTTATAGAGGTGAAACCAGAGCAAGTCTACAATTTCCTAGACTATTTGTAACCGTGTTGTTCCAGAATTGACAATGATCCTTATTTTGAATTTTCACTGGTGGCTGTCTATGACATGAACTGTACATTCTTCTGAGGTTGACATTTTCAGAGGATTGTTCTGTTCCTACTTAAGGGCTGAAGTTTGAGAACAGCAGAGTTGAATTTGTAGATGCTACAAGTTCCTTAAATGGCTAGGCTCAACTTTATGTTTGAAGTCAGCCAATTTTGGCCTGAAGTCTAATATAAAAGAGCTTTCAAACAGGGATATGGATAAATATATCATTTCTTTAGAAGTAGTCATTTCTTTTGACACTTGAATATATGATTAATAAATAAATAAGAAAGATTACATTCCTGAAATAACCACATGAATCATGGTTGATAACATGATTATAACTCTGCATGTGAAAATTAGTTTGACCTTTTCACAGAAAGAAATCACTGAAAGTACTGTTATTGTTCTGTGGCACATCAAAATTTTCCCCCAGCATTAAAGACAGCATGGCAGATAGAAACACATAATTCACATTACATCTAATGACTTTTAAATTTTTATTTTAAAATGTTTAAATAGATAAAAATTATAAAAACTCACTAAAAGCTTGTTACCAATGTCCCAGGTCCCACTCCACCTCCAGAGTTAAGCATTTTTATTTGTTTGTTGGATATCCTTTCAGAGACTAAAAAAATTTGTATTCAGTTAAGACAAATGCATATTCTTACATTTATCTGTTTGTTACCCAAAGGTAATCTACTTTTTAAACTTAATAACGTATCTTGGAAAAATTTTCATGTCGGTACACAGAAGGATTACTCTTTTTTTTTTATAACGAAGATATAGCCATAAAATGGAATGGCTATATTTGTATAGCCATTTGCATATGAATTATTTCATATGTTAGTCAACTTTAGTAACTGTTAGTATATTCACTTTAATGTATTCAGCATGAATAATAACTGAAATATAATAAAAATGAGGTTTCTGGGTCAGAATGTACATACATTTTCAATGAGAATCTATATGACTAAATTGCCTGCCAAAGGAGCTGATTCAGTTTGTACTCCCCCAAGCAAAAGGTGAGAGGAGCTTCCAAATTTTCAAATAATTTATCCCAATTCATCTTTTGCTTTTGACTTTGCTTATTGCTGTTTGCTTAATCTCTCTTTTATTTTTTTTTCCTTTTTGGTATACAGAAGTTTGCTTTTTCTTATACAGTCAAACTTTTCAATCTCCTTTTAATGGTGTTGGATTTAAGATTGTGTCCATGTTTTCTTCTAGAAACTTTCTTGTTTATTCTTCTGCATGTAATTTAGAAATAGTGTTTTTGATTCTAAAAAATTCTATTTTGGAGTAATTACTTTAAGTTTATAAATTAATTTATAACTCTTGTTTTTATTATGTTGAATCTACCTGTTGAAAAACATGGAATGTCTTTCTGTTTGTTTATGTTTACTTTTGTTTCTGTAGTCAACCAGAGTTTTCTATATATTGATAGTCATGCATCACTTAACATTATATTTGGGGAAATGAAAGGTTAGGTGATTTTGTCATGCAAATATAATAGAATGTGCTTATACAAACCTAGATGGTATATCCTACTATACACATAGGCTGTACAGTATAGCTTATTGTTCCTAGGCTAAAACAGCATGTTACTATGCTGAATACTGTAGGCAGTTGAAAGTATTTGTGTATCTAAACATAGAACAGTTACACTAAAAATTTGGTATAAAAGATTAAAAATGATAAAACTCTAAAGGATAGCTTCATTATAATCTTATTGGACCACTGTTGAGAATGCATTTATCATTGACAAAAGCGTGGTTATGCACATCATGACTCTATAGGTCTTAAACATTTTCTGTGTAGTTTATTTTTAGATATTTCAGCTTTTTGTTGCTAATGTGAGACATTTTATTCATTATGTCTAACTGGTTGTTTGTATTTGTAAAAGCTGTTTTTCTGTATATTGATACAATACTTATTGTTTATAATAGTTTTCAATTGATTTGCTTGGAGTTTCCAGATATTCTCATATTTTCTACAAATAGAGAAGGTTTTACCTCTGTTTTAGTCAGGGTCTTCCAGAGAAACAGAATCAACAGGATATATATATATATATATATATATATGCACATACACATATATACATGTATGTGTATATACATACATATGTATATATGCATATATATGCATATATACATATGTATGTATATGTATTACAGACATATACATATATATATATATACATATTATACACAACAGTTCTAAATTAATTTATACATTTAATTACACCAAAATAGAATTTTTTAGAATCAGAATAGCTATTTCTAAATATACATATGTGTATGTATATATGCACACATACATAAAGAAGTTTATTATGAGGAATTGGCTCACATGATTATGGAGATTGAGAAGTTTGACAATCTGTCACTTGCAACCTGGAGGCACAGGAAGCTTGTGTTATATTTCTAGTCTGATTGAGTACAAAGGCCTGGGAATGAGGGGAACTGATGGTATGAGTTTTAGTCCAAGTATGTAGACTTGAGAACTTGGGGGCCTATGGTGTAAGTTCCAGTCTGAGGGCAGGAGAAAAACAAATGTTCCAACTTAAGGAGTCAATAAGAGAGAGATAATTCTTTCCTCCTTGGCCTTTATGTTCTAATCAGGTCCTCAATGGATGGAATGATGCCCACCTATATAGAGAGGGGCAATCTGCTTTTTAAGTCTACCAGTTCAAATGCTAATCTCTTCCAGAAACACACTAACAGATATACCCACAAATAATGCTTTTCCTTTTATTGATACATAATATTTTGTTTATGTAGTACATGTGTTTTTTCATGCATAGAATGTGTAATGATCAAATAGGGCATTTGGGGGTATATATTACCTTAAGCATTTATTATTTCTATGTGTTGGTAACATTTATGTCCTCTCTTCTATCCACCTTGAAAAATACAATATGAAGAGTGACATATTGTATATGTCACTAGTGAATAGTGGACAGTCACCTTAGTCCACTATTGAACATTAGAACTTATTTTTTCTATTTAACATGAGTTTGTATCCATTCACCAGACTCATACCCTTCCCAGCCTCTGATACCTGTCATTCTGTTCCCTGTCTCCATATAATCAAGTGTTTTTAGCTCCCACATATGAATGAGAACATGTGGAATTTGTCTTTCTGTGCTTTGATTATTTCACTTAACATAATGCCCTCCAGTTTCATTTATGTTGCAGCAAATAACATAATTTCATTCTTTTTTATGGAGGAATAAAATTATATTTTAGGAATAATGGTTAGATATCTGGGCATCTTGTGGCTCAGTTGAGATGCCATAAAAATTAATCATGATGAACCTTCTTAATTCCAATGGTTAGAACTTTAATTTCTTTTTCTTCTCTGCACTAACTTATAAGCCACGTATAATGTTAAAGATAGTTACAAAATTTGCATCATGGTGTTTTCCTTTACTTTAGTGGAAATGCCTTTACTGTTTTACCTTTAGTATGGCTTTTGGGTTGAGATAGATAAATTTATCTTGTTGAGCAAGGATTCATATACACCTAGATAACTGGGAGGTTTTTTTTTTTTTAAATAAAAAAATTGTTGTTGATTGAGACTTCTGGTTTCCAAATAGTGACATAGAAGCAAGCTAGCTCTGCCCTCCCCTACAGAAAAGCAAGAACAAATATAAAGCATCAAGATTATCACTAGCAATATTCCAGAGCTCAAATATGAGGAGACAGTTCCTAGGGCCACAGAGAAGAGGAAAAACTCAAAGCAGATGGTATGAAACCACAAAGACAAATCTACCAAAACCAATAATAGCTATGGTAACCTGTTAAGAGTTATGCAATAGAAAAAATTTTTAAATTGCAACAACATAAAGTAAAAATGTGGGAGGGAGTTAAAATGGAGAGTTTATTTTATTTTTTTCTTTGATTGTTTGTTTCTACTCTTTTTTTGTGATTTAACATAAGTTGTCTTCCCCTTAAAATAGCTTTTTATAGCAGTAAGATGTCTTTGTAAGCATCATGTTAACCATAAAGCAAAAACCTATAATAGATTCACTAAAAATAAAAAGCAATGAATTAAAATATATTACCAGAGACAATCACTTAACCACAAAGGGAAACAGAAAGGAAGACAGGAAGAAGTTAGGGAACAATCAGAAAATAAGCAATAAAGTAGCAACAGTAAGTCCTTGTTTATCAATAAACACAAAAGTAAATGGGTTCAGTTGTCCAATTAAAAGGCACAGAACAGATGAATAAATAAAGAATCAAAAACTAACTAAATGCTGTTTATAAGAAACTTACTTCATCCATAGAGACACACATAAACTAAAAGTGAATAGGCAGAAAAAGATATTCCATACAATTAGAAACCAAAAAGAGCAGTAATCACTATAGTTATATCAGATAAAATAGACTACAAATCAAAGACTGTAAAAAGAAGCAAAGAAGGGAACTATTTAATGATAAAGGGGTCAATTCAGCAAGAGGATATAAGTGGTTTGAAAAGATAAAATCAACAAATCTTTAGCTACACTAATTAAGAAAAAAGAGAAGATCCAAATAAATAAAATTGGAAATGAAAAAGGAGACATAACAACGGAGGCTACAGAAACATAAAGAATCTAATATGAGAGGCTATTATAAACAACTACATGCCAACAAATTCGAAAACCTGAGGAAACCTTCTGGACATATACAACCTACCAAGATTGAAAATTAAGAAGTAGAAAACCTCAACAAACCAATAATGAGTAATGAAATTGAGTCAGTAATAAAATATCTCTCATTAAACAGAAGCCCAGGACCTGATAGCTTCACTGCTGAATTGTAACAAACACTTACAGAAGAACTAATACCAATTCTACTCAAACACGTCAAAAAACTGAGGAAGAAGGACTCTTCCCAAATTTATTCTATGAGGCCAGCATTATCCTGATACCAAAACCAAATAAGTATACCACAAAGAAAAAAACATGCCAATATCACTTTTTAATATAGATGCAAATATTCTCAACAAAATACTAGCAAACTGAATTCAACAACACATGAAAAACATCATTCAACATGGTTAAGTGGGATTAATCTGAGGTATGCTAGGATGGTTCAACACACACAAATCAAGAAATGCCTAATTAAAAAGTCTGAAAAAGCACAAATAGATGATCTAATGCCATAGCTCAAGGAACTAGAGAAATAAGAACAAACCAAATCCAAACCCAACAGAAGAAAAGAAATAATAAAAATCAGAGCAGAACTAAATGGAAACAAAATAAAATTTAAAAATCAATACAAAAGATAAATGAAACAAAAAGCTGGTTGTTTGAGAAGATAAACAAAATTGATGGACCATTAGTGAGATTAACCAAGAAGAGAAGAGAGAAGATCCAGTTAAGCTCAATTAGAAACAAAATGGGCTATGTTAGAGCCAATACCATAGAAATACAAAAGATCATCAAAGACTACTATGAACCTCTTTATGCGCACAAACTAGGAAACCTAGAGGAGATGGATAAATTCCTGGAAATATACATCCCTCCTAGATTAAGCCAAGAAGAAATAGAAACTCTGAACAGACCAATAACAAGCAGCGAGGTTAAAATTATAATTTAAAAAATTTCCAACAACAATAAAAAGGCCAGGACCAGATGGATTCACAGCTGAACTCTATGAGACATTTAAAGAAGACTTGATACCAATCGTATTGACACTTCCAAAAGACAGAGAAAGAGCAAATCTTCCCCAAACCATTCTATGAAGCCAGCATTGCCCTAATATCAAAATTAGGAAAGGACATAACAAAAAAGGAAAACTACAGACTAATATCCCTACGGAACATAGATGGAAAAATATTCATCAAAATACTAGCTAACCGAATCCACCTGCATATAATGAAGATAATCCACCATGATCAAGTAGATTTCATACCAGGGATGCAGAGATGGTTTAACATCTACAAGCCAATAAATTTGATATACCACATAAACAGAATTAAAAACAAAAATTACATGATTATCTTAATAGACACAGAAACAGCATTTGACCAAATTCAGCATCCCTTTATGATTAAAAGCCTCAGCTAAAATCAGCACAGAAGGGACATACCTTAAGGTAATAAGAGCCATCAATGATAAACCCACGCCAACATTATACAAAACAGGGAAAAGTTGAAAGCATCCCCCCTGAGAACTGTAACAAGAAAAGGATGCCTATTTTCATCATTTGTATTCAACATGGTACTGGAAGTCTTAGCTAGCGCAAACTGACAAGAGAAAGAAATAAAGGACATTCAAATCAGTAAAGAGGAAGTCAAACTGTTGCTGTTCACCGATGACATGACTGTATATCTTGAAAGCCCTAAAGATTCATCCAAAACGCTGACAGAACTAAGAATGAATTCAGCAAAGTTTCAGGATACAAAAGTAATGTGCATGAATTAGTAGCTCTTCTATATATCGACAGCAACAAAACTCAGAATCAAATCAAGAAACCAACACTTTTACAACAGGTGCAAAAAAAAAATACTTAGGAATAGACCTAACCAAAGTGATAAAAGATGCATACAAAGAAAACCACAAAACACTGCTGAAAGAAATCATAGACTACACAAACAAATGGAAACACATCCTATGCTCCTGGATGGGTAGAATCAGTATTGTGAAAATGACCATACTGCCAAAAGCAATTTACAAATTCCATGCAATTCCCATAAACATACCATTATCATTCTCATCATCATCTACCATCATTGAAAAAACAATCCTAAAATTCATATGGAACCAAAAAAGAGCCTGCATAGCCAAAGCAAGACCAAGCAAATAGAACAAATCAGAAGGCATCACATTACCTGACTTCAAACTATACTATAAGGCTATAATCACCAAAACATCATAGTACTTGTATAAAAATAGGCAGGTAGACCAACAGAACAGAGTAGAGACCCAGAAGTAAAGCCAAATACTTATAGCCAAGTGATCTTTGACAAGGCAAACAAAAACATAAATTTGGGCATGTACATCCTATTAAATGAGGTGGAATAATTGGTAAGCTACATATAGAAGAATGAAACTGGATCCTGATCACTCATCTTACACAAAAATCAACGATGGATCAAAGACTTAAATCTAAGACCTGAAAACATACAAATTCTAGAAGATAACATTGGAAAAACCCTTTTAGACATTGGCATAGGCAAAGACTTCATGACCAAGAACCCAAAAGCAAATGCAACAAAAATAAATATAAATAGATAGGACTTAATTGAACTAAAAAGCTTCTGCGCAGCAAAAGAAATACTTAGCCGAGTAAACAGACAACCATAAAGTGGGAGAAAATCTTTGCAAACTATGCATCCGACAAAGGACGAATATCCAGAATCTGTAAGGAACTCAAACAAATTAGCAAGAAAAAAACCAAACAATCCCATCAAAAAGTAGCCCAAGAACATGAATAGACGATTCTCAAAAGAAGATATACAAATCTCCAAAAAACACATGAAATAATGCCGAACAGCACTAATTATTATGAAAATGCAAATCAAAACCACAATGTGATACCATCTTATTCCTGCAAGAATGGCCATAATTTAAAAAATCAAAAAATAATAATAGATGTGGTCATGGATGTGGTGAAAAGGGAACACTTTTACACTGCTGCTGGGAATGTAAACTAGTGCAACCTCTATGGAAAACAGTATGGAGATTCCTTAAAGAACTAAAAGTAGATCTAACATATGATCAGCAATCCCACGACTGGGTATTTACCCAGAGGAAAAGAAGTCATTATATGAAAAAGACACTTACACATGCATGTTTATAGTAGCACAATTTGCAATTTAATATCAAATAAGCCCAAATGCCCATCAGTCAACAAATGGATAAAGAAAATGCAGTATACATATTCCATGGAATGCTACTCTGCCATAAAAAGAAATGGAATAATGGCATTCACAGCAACCTGCATGGATTTGAAGGCCATTATTCTAGGTGAAGTAACTGAGGAATGGAAAGCCAAACATCAAATGTTCTCACTTATAAGTGTGAGCTAAGCTATGAGGACATAAAGCCATAAGAATGATACAACAGGCTTCAGGGATTCAGGGGGAATATGAGGTAAAGAATAAAATAGTACACACTGAGTATAGAGTGCACTGCTTGGGTGATGGGTGCACCAAAATCTGAGAAATCACCATTAAATAACTTACTCATGTAGCCAAACACTGCCTATTCCCTCCAAACATACTGAAATTTAAAAAATAACATTGAGTCAAATACTCCAAGAGAGAAAAAAAATGTGATACATCACATCTACAGAACCAAGAACAAAAACCATGTGATAATTACAATAGATGCTGAAAACGCATTTGATAAAATTCAACACCCCTTTATGATAGAAATTCTCAACAAATTAGGTATGGAAGGAGCATACCTCAACACAGTAAAGGCCATATATGACAGATTCACAGATAACATTGTACTGAATGGAGAAAAATTGAAAGCCTTTCCTCTAAGATCTGGAGCAAGACAAGAATGCCCATTTTCACCATTTTATTCAACATAATACTGGGAGTCCTGACCAGAGCAATTAGGCAGGAGTAAGAAATAAAGGGCATCTAAATTGCAAAAGAAGAGTTCAAATTAGCTATGTTTGCAGTTGACATGACCTTATACTTAAAAAAATCTAGAGACTCTAAAAAATCTGTTTGAATTTATAAATAAATTCAGTAAAATTGTAGGAATGCATTATCAACATAAAAAATCAACATTTACATATGCCAATAACAAACAATCTGCAAAATAAATCAAGAAAGCTTATTTACAATAGCTAGAAAGAATATAAAATCAATTTAACCAAAGAAGTGGAAGTTCTACATAAGGAAAATCATAAAATTATGATGAAAGAAAATTGAAGTGTAACAAAAATGGAAAGATATTCCATGCTTATGAATTAAAAAAATAATATATTTAAAATGATAGTATCCAAAACAAACTACAGATTCAATGCAATCTCTATCAAAATACCAATGATATTCCTCACAGAAACTAAAAAACCCTCAAAATTTATATGGAAGCGCAAAAGACTTCAAATAGTGGAAGAAATCCTGAGCAAAAAGGACAAAGCTGGAGGCATCACACTATGTGATTTCAAAAAATGCTATAAACCCATAGTAATCAAATCAGCATGGTACTGGCATAAAAACTGACACAAAGACCAAGGGAAGTAAATAGAGAACCCAAATATAAATTCACATATTTACAGTAAACTCATTTTTGACAAAGGTATCAAGAACATACAATGGGAAAGGGACAGTCCCTTCAATAAATGGTGCCATGAAACTGAATAACTATATGCAGAAGAGTGAAACTAGATTTCCATTTCTTATAATACAAAAGCATAAAATAAAAATGGATCAGAAACTTAAACTGAAGATCTGAAACTATAAAACTACTAGAAGAAACTTTTGGGGAAATGCTCCAGGACATTGGTCTGGGCAAAAAAATTTGGGGGCAAGACCTCAAAAAGCACAGGAATCAAAACAAAAGTAGACAAATAAGATTGTAGCAAGCTAAGACAGTTTTGCACAGAAAAGGAAACAATGAACAAAGTGAAGAGACAACCCACAGAACAGGAGAAAATATTTGCAAACTATCTATCTGGCAAGGAATTAATAAGGAGAATATGTAAGGAGCTCAAACAACTCAAAAGCAAAAAAACCCAAATAATCCAATTTAAAAATGGGCAAAAAAAGCCCAACACACATTCTCAAAAGAAGACATATAAATGACCAACAGGTGTATGAAAAAAATGCTCAGCACCACTAATCATTAGAGAAATGCAAATCAAAACCACAGTGAGATGTAATTTCATTCCAGTTAAAATGGCTCTTTTTAAAAAGGCAGAAGATAATGGATGCTGGTGAAGATGTGGGGAAAGGGGAACCTTCATACATGATTGGTGGAAATGTAAATTAGTACAGCCACTATGAAAAACCGTATGGAGCTTCCTCAAAAAATGGAAACTAGAACTACCATATGATCCAGCAACTCCGCTATTAAAATGTCCAAAAGAATCAAAAATAGTCAAAGAGATATCTGCACTCTTATGTCTACTGCAGCAGTCTTCAGAATAGCCAAAATATGGAATCAAACTATGCGCCCAACAGTGAATGAATAAAGAAAATATGGTCTATATACACGTTGCCATATTGTTTAGCCATAAAAATGAAGAAATGCCGTCATTTGCAGCAACATGGAAGTAACTGGAGGTCATTACGTTAAGTGAAATAAGCCAAGCACAGAAAAACAAGTATTGCATGTTTTCACTCATACGTGGGAGCTGAAAAAATGTATCTCATGGACATAGAGAGCAGACTGATAGTTACCAGAGGCTGGAAAGGGAAGAGGGATTGATGAACGGGTGCACATACACACTTTGATAGATAAAAGAAAACCTTGTGTACTTTGTGTTTGTTAGATCAGCAGGGTGACTAGTTTACAGTTATCTATTGGATATTTCAAAATAGCTAGAAGAGAATAATCAAATGTTGCTAACATAAAGAAAACACACTTAATGTGATGGATACCTCGATTACACTGATTTGATTTTTACTATTTATATAAATGTATTATATTATCACAGGTACTACCCCAAATATGTACATCTATTGTACCAATAAAAAATTAAATTAAATTAAAAAGTGAAAAACACTCAAAATGGCTAATGAATTTTTCAAATGCCTTTTTAATGTCTCTAGAAAAAAATTGTTATGGTTCTTGCTATTTAGGTCTTTCCTATGATTAATTATCTGAAAAAAATTGCTAATATTGAATTATGCTTATATTCTTGGATTCTGGATTTAAAAGTAAGACTGGTCTATAGGCTTTCTTTATGTGTGCTCATTGTTAAATTTTAGTATTAATGCTAAATACTTTATAATATTTAATTGAAATTATTCCTTTTTTACACTTTTTAATAGATTAGATATCCTGAGAATTATCCATTCTTTAATGGTTTGGTAAAATTTCCTTGTAAAATTCATATTGGCTTGGTTACTAATTGGAGGAGGGCAAGGAATTGACAATTTTCTCAACTTTTTCCCTTTGGAATTTCTGTCCTTTAAGGTCGGTTTAGGTTAATTATATTTCCCACTAAAAGTACCCATTTAACCCAGGTTTTCAAATGTATTTTTTTTAGTAGAGCATGTACTGTCAATTGGGGCAATATATCTCTGATATTACAATAGTTAATTTATCTAATTAGAGAAAAATTAATTTAAAATTTTCTTAGGGAGCAAAAATGAAAAAATGATTGAGGAACATTATAACAGATAAAAGTTGTCCTTAAAATTATATTAATATTCTTTATTTCTATGTTTAACCCCTTATAATTTCTTACTTTGTATTTATATTTTCTGATTAACAATTATTTTAAATATTAGACTGACTTTTCAAATTACACATTAGCTCTAATCACCTTCCTTTCCTAACTCATTTATTAATTCTTATTCTTTTATTTTCCTTCTATTTAATAATAGTTGTTCTAACTTTTTAAGTTGGTGCATAATTCATGAATTAAGTTTAAGCTGCATCACAGAATTCTATTCAGAAGTGTTTTCATATCTCATTATTTTCAAGAAATCTTACAATTTTTGTCATGAAAGTTATTTAAGAGAGTTTTTTGTTTATAATTTTTTGGTGAAAAGATTTTTGTTTTTCTGATTTTTCTATTAATTTCTGTTTTTATGGAATTGTGATCATATAGTGTTGTCTGTAATTTCTTATTTTTGCATTATATTTTTATTGTTTAATACATGGAAATTTTTATGAATATAATATTAGCCCTTAAAAAGAATATGTAATCTCTACTTTTGAGGCACAAAGTCTAATATATCTAGAATTTGACCGAGGGAGATGAGTAAAAGTCTCCTGTTTTTGGTCTGTTAGTATCTATATGTCTTTATATCTCTTGTAATCAAATTTGTATATACAAGTTTCTGCTATGTATTTGGTTCACAGATATTTATAATTTTCACATCTTCATTGTGATTTTTACTTTTTATATCATAACATGTTATTCTTTGTTTTATTTGATGCTTGTTTGTCCTGAGTCCAACTTGGCAGGTATAAAAGTCATAAGTTCTGCTATATTATTATTCCTTTTCCATGTATTTGGGTGGGGGAAATGTGGAGGGGCATTATTTGGGTAAAACTTTGCTCTTCCTTTTATTTTCAACCATCTGAACCTTTCTTTTTCAATGTGTACCTTGTGTATAGCATGGAGTTTTGGTTTTAATGCAATTGGAAAATGCTTTTTAAAAAAAACTTAAAATATTTATTGATTGAGAAATATTTGTCTCAATTATTTGATATATACGTGTGTATATACATATGTGTATATATGTGTGTGTGTATACATGTGCACATGTGTTTATGGTTCCTCTGATATTTAAGAAGGTGTGCATTAAGGTGCAAATTTGCTCTCTAGCTGCTACCTTTATAATTCCATCTTTATATAATACTCATATTCTCTATTGTTTTGGATGTAACTATTAGTTACGAGCAATGATAAATTTGTATGTATTCTCTTCTTTTTCCTACACTACATTTTATCAGCTGTCACATTTTGTTTAAAAATTACATTTCTTAGTGTTTATCTTTTTACTTTTATACATTCTTAATGCTCCACAGTTATAGGTGAGTCAATCAATGAATTTATTCTAATTACCACCACCTTTTCTTTTTCCCTTCCTAGCATTTGTGATTTGTGTAATTTTCATATTTTCAAAGCCTATGGCATTCAAAAATTTTTTGTAATATTAGTTTTATAGTAAAAATATATTCAGTGTTCAACACCAGTTCTTTTGAGAAAGTTTTCCTATTTTTATTCTAGTATATTGCCTTATGGGAGGAATATTCTTTGAGTTCTAATGTTTAAAAATGTGACATTTATATATAATGAATAACTAGCTAGATACAAAATCCTTAGATTATATATTTTTTTCCATGAGAACGTAATGTTTTGTTTCCATTGTCATCGAAACAAAAGCTCATTGTCATTAGGCTTCGAATGTTGTTTTCAAGAAGACTGAGGGTAGGTTGACTTATTTGTCATCCTACAAGAATGGATCTTTTTGCTTTTCTGCTTCAAGGGTTCCTTACTTATATATAAAATTCAATAGTTTGTTAGTATATTTCCTTTTTCAACCATTATGAATCAACTTGCTTACTACATATTTATTTTGAACATGTAGATTGAAGTCTTTTTTATCAATTTCAAGAAAGGTCTTTTATAATTTTGTTTTAAATGATTTGCTATGTTCCACTAATAAGGTTTTCTTCTTTAGAGACTCCAATTATATGTGTGTTGTATTTCATCTATCATTATCAGTTTCACACAGATAATTTTATTTGTTATCTCTTACTTATCCACAATATTTACTCCTCCTTTGTGTTTCTTCCAATATGTTCTTCATTTCTGTCATGGTTTGGTTTTCTTCTTCTTTCTATAAAAATATAAGCTAATTTCATCCTCCTCATCTCTCTCTTGATTTTCTTCATTTGTGTTTTTTGGTGTTCCTTAATAGATGATGTTTACTTTTTTTAACACAGCAACAAATATACTTCATTTAGAGAAGTATGCTACTTATGAATAAGAGCAAAGATACTAGAACAACATTAACTGGGTTTAAATACTGGGTCCTCCTTTAACTGTGTGATCTTGAGTGTTATTTAACTTGTGCCTTAGGTTTTTAGATCTATATAATGGTGATAATAAACACAATATCTAACTTACAGAGTTGTGCTGAGAATCAGTTGAGTTCACACATTTGTAAAGTGGTTAGAATATTGCCTGGCAACAGTAAATGCTATGCAAAAGTACTATTAATTTTTTTTCTTTCATTGCAAAATTTACAGTCACAATTTTAATTGTCTCTGTGACATCACATTTTCCCTTCACCTATTAGAAAGTTTTGATGCTTATTTTCTGAATTTTAAAAATAGTGTGCCTGTATCTGTATTATTCCAGTTTCTTCTTTATCACTGATCACTATTGAATGGATTTGTTTTCTGGTGAAAGTCCTTAGAGAAAGTTCCTGAAGTGGAGGTTGCAAAGTGGCATTCCTGCCCTCAAAACAAAAAGCTGCCACTTAATGATCCCCAATAATTGACACCTCCCTCTACCAATGCCCATAACATCCTCCCACGTTGACTCTGGACTTAGCTACATGACTTGCTTTAGCCAATGGGACATTAGCAAACATAACACATACAGAATCTTAAAACTTGAAAGGGTACGAACACTAGAGCATGCACACTAGGCTGCCATCCGTCTTGCTGCTGGGAACACGACTACCTCCGTGTGAAAAAGCCTGACTAGCTTCCTGGGAAAAGGTCCTAGGTGTACAAGCCATCCCTGCAAGCCCCAGATATGTGAGTAAGATACCACATGGAGCAGAGATTAGCCTTTGAGCCCACATAGCTGAGCCCATTCAAATTTTTCATCTCACTAAATTGTAGGCAAATCACTGGTAGCTTTTTAAACCATTGTTTCGGGTGGCTTGTTATGCAGCAATAGATTACAACAGATTCACTTTTACTGCTGTCTCACAAACAGACTGCTTCCAGTAATTATGGCATCTTTGTATACTCACTTCCTCGGAGACTCTGAAGGAAATTAAGTCCAGAAGATCCTTGTCCAATAGTTCTCTGCTCCCAAGTTCCTACAAAGAAGGAACAGGACTTTTACATTTTTATAGTGATTTGATCATCTTCAAGCACTAAAGTTTTGCTGACCCTGAGGCATGCTGCTACTGTGTTTCTAGAAACTCCCTGTGTCTCCTTTCTTCATCTGTATCTATGTATCTCTTTTGCCTCTTCCTTCTGCTTCTGCTCCAGTTTTTCAGAGACATAGCATTTGCATTTTATGATACACCTCTCATTTCCCAGAAAATATGTTTTTGCTGGCACTTTCTGATATTTCTACTGCTGGTTCCCATTGCCTCTCCCTGGGCCCTTTCCATATGACTTCTGCCCAAACTCAGCTGCTTTTGGCAACCTTTAGAAGTGCTTTGGAGTTTGCAGGTAAAAGCAATATGTTTGTTGAAAATGGCATCTGACACTTTTTCTCCATTTTCTTTGTTAGTTTATGTAATTTTTAGAAAGACATGGGAAGGATGCTTAAAAACCTGACATCATTTTCTACTGGAGTCCATATAAGAGTTCTTTTTGCAGTAAGAACTCTTTGGACACATTTTTCTGAAGATGATATAATAACCTTGGGAAGCTTAGTAATTATTAATACCTTTTAAGTTTCTCATGTTCAGAAAGGGGAAGCATGACACTCAAACTGGTTCTTTATTTCCTCTAGATTGAACTACAATTTAGATTCCTTATACCCTCTTTAGGCAATGTTTGCTGTATATTTAATACATCCAACTAATTAATCCTAAGTCTAGTTTAGAAAAAGAGATTACATTGTCATCATTTTGTGGATGAAAACTGAGAGAATAATGACTATGATGCAGAATTTGTTGGCTTCCTTTCAGGTACTTATTGCCTCACTATTATTAATTTTGCCTTTGGGATCAGTTTCAAGGTTATGAATGAGGTAGATGGTATAGTGTAAGCAGCAGGTCCAAAAGGGCAGAATAACCAGCGAACACTTGTTAGCATCTCAGATGTGGAGAAATGGGTGTTCTACACTCCAAAGGCTAGTGTTTGAATATGTTTCCTCCAAAACCATGAAGGGGAAAGTTCATTAAGTCCCTACACGGATAAGCTCTTAGATGTGCCTTTCAATGTATAGGCTTGTAAAGCTATTTTGGGTTAATGGGTGAATAACAGGTTATTAGGTTATAGCCACTTCTTTGGGAAGTTCCTGTTTGTCCTTTAATACACAGTTCAGATGGGACTTAATTCCCTGACCTGTTCCTTCTTTTACACAGAAAAAATTGCTTCCACTTATGCAACTGGCATGTGCTTCTGTTGTGTAATACTTGTGTTGTTTGTCTTGGGCTTTCATAGTTGGTTCTCCTGTTAGGCAGTGAGCTCCTTGAGTGCAGAGACTATGTCCTAATCGACTCTGCACCCTCACCTTCTGCAAAGTGCTCAACGCAAAGTGGGTGTGCCATGAGGTATATTACAATAAATTGGGAAACAGGCAAATGTTATCTATTAAAGTCATTTTGGTCTCTAGCTAGTGTAGTAGTCGGATAGACAAAGTTCCTTCATGCCTGTCTTCCTCCTCTTTTCCCTGCCAGCTTCCTTCTCTTTTTCTCTGACTGAAAGGGCTGGACAACCGGGGAAAAGGAGACTTGTGCTTTCCCGCATACCTCTCCCACACCACACACACACACACACACCCCACAGCACACACACAGATAAACACACACGCAGGAATCCACCCAGTTGCATTTTTAAAGCAGGCTTCGGTTCCTGAGTGCCTGTTGCTTCATTACACGAATTCCAAAGTTGCGGGACCCACCTTCAGGGGTATCTTGGTGGAGCACCTCTTGGGAGGTGATCCGACCTGTTGGTTCAGAAGCACTGAGCGTATTCACTCTGGAGCTCCTTTGTGCAACAGGAGACCAGCAGACTCCCACGGTCCCACTGGCTCCTTCCACGTAATGGGCCCCGCTGACTACCTCGCCTCCCTCGACCCCGGGATCTGCGTCCTCTGCGCCCCAGTCTCTCATTGTGCAGCCCGTAGCTGCAGAGCTCTTCGTCCTGTATTCATGGCAGATGCACAGCGAGAGACTGACACGTTCCAGGGACCGCGAATGGGAGCGAGCGCGGGCGGCCGGGGGAGGGTTTGTAGTGGCAGACGGCCGCTGGGATTATGAATGGGGGCTGGGGGGACGGCGAGTGTGGGGTTCAAACTGGGATTTTCGGTCTCTGGCTTTGGATAGGCACGCAAGGCTGTGCGTAATCCTTCAGCTCCGGTGGCAAGGGAGATGCCGTGAGCTCTCGGCTGGGAGAGAGGGTTATTTTGTAAAACTCCCTTGGTACCGTGCCCGTGGAATATTGTAGGAGGTCTGCGAGGTAGGTGGGGGAAGAAAATAACCTGGGAGGGCAATCAGGGAGAGGCCAGCCGACTGGAGACGGCGTGCTTTGCACCCTAGAATTGACAGGTGGTGGCCTCAGCAGTTACAACATACTACACAGCATTTCGTCCGTGCGATACGGTCACATTGTTATTCCCCGCACCTGGCTGAGGAGCGCAGCGCGGCAGACCAAGTGGCACCGGCGAGCTGTCTCTTCCGGGAGGCGGGGGTGGACAGTAGGGAGAGGGGGTTTTAAAGGGCCAGAGGAGGAGAGAGGAGCTCAGGGGCGCGTCGCCGGCGCCTGTGTCTCTCTGTCGCGGGTCCCCCAGGCTGGCCCGCCGGCCGGTCCGCGCGCGCGCTCTGCAGTCGTCCCCGGCCCGCGCGCCCCTTCCCAGTGCTCCTGGCCTCGCTTCAGGGGCTGCGGGCTCTTCGTTGCGGGCCGGGCTGCACGCGAGCGCCCTCCGGGCAGACTTTCGTCCCCCCCAACCGGGAGCGCGGAAGGTTCGCTCGCGGCGCGTGGTCGAGCCGCGCCGGGCGGAGTCCTGGCGTCCAGAGCGCGGCGGCCGCGGCGGTGCAGCAGAGGCGCCTCAGGCAGGAGGAGGGAGGCTTCCGCGAGGGCAGCCTGAGGTAAGGGCTGCCTAGCAGGCTGCGGGTTTATTTTTCCTCATTCTCCTACTTCGTCACACACTGAAGCCGCAATGGAGAGTGTGGGGTGCTATGGGGCTGATGGGGGGCAAAGGGGAAATGGGGCCGCCGGGCCTGGATGGTCGTCTTGACAGCGTCATTGTCACCCCTTGTAGGAAATCCGCCAACCGGTCCCTAGCCTTTTGCCCTCACCTTCTCTGCCTGGGCTTCCTCCCTTGGACCTCTGGACAAGTCACTGGGGAGGAGAGGATGGAGAGACGCTAAGGGAGGGTGGAGAGACGCTAAGGGAGGATGGAGAGTGGCAGAAGGATTCAGGGCTCGGAAGCCCTGGAGTGGGTGACCCATGGGCGCGCGCGGTGCCCAGTGATTGCGGGCGGCGGGCGCGGGAGGGAACCTGAACTACCCAAGAGTTTGCTGGGCTGCGGTTCTAAGGAGGTCCTGCGTGCCATGGTGGCTGTGGCACCAGCGGGGGCGCACTCAAGCCTCGGCATCACCAAGGCTCTGCAAGGAACTTTTGGGAAGCTCTGGTGTTTGTTGACGGGGCCTGGACCTTTCTAAGCTACGAGAGTGTGTTGGGGAAAGAAGAGGCTCTCCTCCTTCCTCCTGTCACTTTCCTTCATGCCTACTCTCTTTCTCCATCTTCCCGTTTTGCCTCCTTCCCTCCCTTTTTTCACAGACCACCTTCCTTGTGCAGTACTTCAAACACAAATCGGAACCCACTGTGGCCAACAGCATTAAAGCGTGTATAAGGAGGAGTGCACAGAGGAACCGTTCTTAATTACAGTGGTTATATATATGTGTGTGTGTCTGTGTGTGCCACACACGTGCCTGGGATAATTTTTAGCAAGACTTTGAGACTGTCACCTGAAATTACATTGTACTTACATTAGGTTTGCATCATAAGTATATGATTCCACTAAACAGAAATGGTAAATCTATGCATTTTGTATCTTAGATCTAAGATTTAACTGTTGCTTGAATTACATGCACTGTTTAATTTCAAAGATTTACAGCTGCTGGAAAACTGGGCTACGTTGTAAGAATCAAAGACACATTAATTATAAAAAAAAAACAACAAAAAAACCCGAAAGTCCAAATGCTATTTTTGTTAGTAGATCATACTCCCCCCTCCCTTTCCTTTTGCTGAAACCTGTTATTATGCCAATTATATTCATAAAAACAAACCAATTTGGAGATTTCAAAGTGTTTTTACCTACAGCCTGTAGTGTAGGTAGGGGTCTGGAATTTATTGTACGTGAATTGATAAGAAGATAGATAAGGCCAATGATTTCACTGCAGGTAAAAGGAAGTTGAACTTCTTCTTTCTCAGGATAGCTCATTTCTTGACAGGATAAGAGAGAAATCCCCTTAATGTCAACAAGTACAACACTAGCCTTTTCAGCTCTTCAAATCAATACTTGTAGGACCTGACTGTAGTATATTTCCTGGCTGTTTCTATTCTTTTTCAGTTTCTAAACAACAGCATGCCAATTTGTTAATTTACAAAAAATAAATAAGATTGTTAAATGGACTGGAATTGTTGAGATGGCATGATTGATGCATTGAGGCTGTTTATCTATATATCTATCATCTTTCTATTTTCCTTATTACAGTTGTGAACTAAACAATGTTGCAGTGTGTCTACTTGTATTTTTCTCAGCCAATTTGCTTTTCCGTTTCTTTGTGGCTTGACATGTTTTGCAAAAATGAATTATCTTATACTTCTCTAGAGAGTAACCAGTTAGACATACTTGTTTGCTTTCTAAATAGGACTGTTTTTGATTTGAGAAATAAGAAATCAATCATACATGGTTTTCTGATCTTGGAGTCCTTTGCCTGTCTAGAGACAGGTATTTAATAATAGTGGATAGCCTATGTACAAGTAAAGGTTTGTTTGATAAAGTTACTGGACACACACAGAAATAATAATTCCATTTTGATTTACAAATGGAACATTTAACATTGTGAAGACATAAAGAGTTCTAGGTTACTCTTAATATCTTACTTGACTTAATTCGGCTAAGGAGCAAGAGGTATATGAAGAGGTCTTCAGTGAAAAATTTGGGGGTTAGTAATTTATTATTATGTCATAAAATTTCACCCATTTCTATTCCCCCAAAAATTCAAGCCACATAGTTTGTGGAAGGTATAGGATGTTGCTGACCACAAAACATTTGGTTCCTTCAGGCACTGACTATTGTAGCCACCATGTGATAATGTGGTGGACATTGTGATGTGCCAAACTGTTCTTCAAAGGGAGACTTGTTGCTCAGCTTCTGGGAGTGCTGTCAACAGACAGTCGTCGATGGTCGGACTCTTTGGGTATTGCCTGAGCTGTAGAAAGCTCCCTTGTCTAAGGTCACACCTCTATCCAGGGCAGGTCACATCCAATGGCTGATGAATGTGGGAGTGTAAAGGTTGGGTCATCGTAATACAAATCTGGAAAACTCTGAAGGATCTTTGTAGCTTTGGAGCTCCCTGAAGGATGGTGTTGCAGCTCTACTTCTCCCTTTGGCCATATGTGTTTTCTTCTCCATCCTTCCTCAGGTCTGGATAACAAGGCAGTCCCCAATAAAATAGGGCTTTGAACTTCATTTCAGAATTAGCTTGCCAGGAAAATCAACCTATGATGATGCTCCCACCCCATACATCCATTTTGCCAGTTTTAATCCATTGGTCTTTTGAAATGTAGTGTTTCAATCATCAAATATGATACAGAAAATGTATATGTGGAAGGAATTTATAGTTGACAGTTTCTATTTTTTAGCAGTTGAAAAATGTTATGTCACTTCCTTTCAGGCCTCTCTGGTTTCAATGAGAAATTTGTTGTTTGAATTGATGCTCCCTTATAGGCAATGTACCATTTCCCTCTGGATAGTTACAAGAATATTTTCTATATCTTTACTTTTTGGAAGTTTAATTATGATGTGTTTTGGCATGAATGTCTTTTGGTTTGTTCTGTTTGGGATTTGATCAGATTTTTAAAATGTAGGCTTGTCTTTCATTGAGTTGGGAAATTCTTAGGCATGATTTCTTCAAACACAAAAGTGTTTCAGCCCCACTGTCTTACTTATCTCCTTCTGTGACTCTCATGATATGAAAGTTGGATCTTTTGTTGCTGTCCTACAAGACCCTGAGGCTTGGTTCATCATTTTTTTTTTTTTTTTGCTCTATTTTCTCTTGGTTCAAATTGAAAACATTCTATTGATTTGTTTTCAGCTTCATTGATTCTATCTTCTGTCTGTCTTCAGAGCCCATCTAGTGAGTATTTTATTTTGATTACTATATTTTTCAACTCTATAATTTCCATTTGGTTCTTTTTTCAGCTTATACTTATTTGCTGAGACATTCAATTTTTTTTATTAGTTTCTAGAGAATTTGTACTTGCTTGTTGAAACTTTTTTTTTTTTTTTTTTGGAGACAGAGTCTTGCTCTGTTGCCCAGGCTGGAGTGCAGTGGTGTGACCTTGGCTCACTGCAGCCTCCACCTCCCATATTCAAACGATTCTCCTGCCTCAGCCTCCTGAGTAGCTGGGACTATAGGTGCACAACACCACACCTGGCTATTTTTTGTATTTTTAGTAGAGATGGGATTTTACCATGTTGGCCAGCATGGTCTCAATCTCCTGATCTTGTGATCTGCCCACCTCAGCCTCCCAAAGTGCTGGGATTACAGGTGTGAGCCACTGCACCTGGCCTGAAACATTTTTAGAATAAATGCTTTACAATCTTTGTCAGATAATTCTAACATCTGATTCAGTTAAATGCTGGTGTCACTTGATTGTCTTTTCTCATTCAAGTTGTGATCATATTTTGGGCATGTTAGCTATTGTGTTAGAAGACCCTGGGTTTCTATTTAAATCTTGTATTTTAACAGATAAACACTCTGTTTAGGGTTAGCACACAGATCCTGGCCTACTTTTGTGGGCAGTGGTTTTGATGACAATTTAATTTCTAGAGGCCTTGAGGTGCTGTTAGTCTGCCTGGTTTGTCTGGTGCTTCTGGATCTCCCACTGAACGCTGCTGGTGCCACCTGAAGGGGAAGAACAAGCCTCCCAGGACAGGCCCTCTGGTGCCACTAGGTCAGGGAAGTGTCTCTAAGTGTCTTTCAGCCTTGCAGAAATAAGGAGCACTCTTAGGCATGGAGCTGGTTGTGGCAGGATTCCTGGTGCCAGTGCTTTGAGGCCACTTGGCATTGTCAAATGGACCCCAGTTAGATGCAGAGGAGGAATGAGCCTACCTAGATCATCTTCTACTACTAGGTTAGGAGTTGGGAGGCTCTGGGCCTGGGTAATCTTCTGTTGAATAGAGAGTTGGAAGACACCCACTGCTCTACTGCTCTATTGTTCCCCCAGTCCAGAGGTCACTAAGCAGTCCATCTCCCTCTTGCCACCATTCTCAGTCCTCCTTGGGATGCCTCTTGTATTATTTTTATTTTTTTATTTTATTTGGGCTCTGGGTATATGTGCACATCCTGCATCCTGCAGTTTGTTTCATAAGTACATACATGCCATTGTGGTTTGCTGTCTCCATCTGCCTAACCCCACCCATTGCCTACATCAGGCATTTCTCCTGGTGTTATCCCTCTCCCTCCTCCCTGCCCCCCTACTGTCACCCCTCTCCCTTCCTGTCCGCCCCTCCACCTAGCCCTGTGAGTGTTGTTCCCTTCCCTGTGCCCAAGTGTTCTTATTGTTCATCACCTGCCTATGAATGAAAACATATAGTGTTTGGTCTTCTGTTCTTGTGTCAGTTTGCTAAGAGTGATGGTTTCTAGGTTTATCCATGTCTCTAAAAATGACACAAACTCATCGTTTTTTATGGCTGCCTAGTATTCCATGGTGTATATGTGCCACATTTTTTTTGTCCAGTCTATCATTGAAGGGCATTTGGGTTGGTTCCAGGTCTTTGCAATCGTAAACAGTGCCACAGTGAACATACGTGTGCATGTGTCTTTATGATAGAACAATTTATAATCCTTTGGGTATATACCCAGTAATGGGATTGCTAGGTCAAATGGAATTTCTATTTCTAGATCCTTGGGGAATCGCCACACTGTCTTCCATAATGGTTGAACGAATTTATACTCCAATCAACAGTGTAAAAGTATTCATTTTTCTCCACATCCTCTCCAGCATCTGTTGTCTCCAGATTTTTTAATAATCGCCATTCTAACTGGTGTGAGATGGTATCTCAATGTGGTTTTGATTTGCATTTCTCTAATGACCAATGATGATGAGCATTTTTTCATGTTTGTCGGCCACATATTTGTCTTGTTTTGAAAAGCGTCTGTTCATATCCTTTGCCCACTTTTGAATGGGTTTGTTTGTTTTTTTCTGTAGATCTGCTTTAGTTCTTTGTAGATTCTGGATATTAGCCCTTTGTCTGATGGGTAGATTGTGAAAATTTTTTCCCATTCTTTTGGTTGCCGGTTTACTCTAAGGATTGTTTCTTTTGCTGTGTAGAAGCTGTGGAGTTTAATTAGGTCCCATTTGTCTATTTTGGCTTTTGTTGCCATTGCTTTTTGTGTTTTAGTCATGAAGTCCTTGCCTGTGCCTATGTCCTGAATGGTTTTGCCTAGGTTTTCTTCTAGGGTTTTTATGGTGTTAGTTCTTATGTTTAAATCTTTAATCCATCTGGATTTAATTTTTGTATAAGGTGTAAGGACGGGATCCAGTTTCAGCTTCTTGCATATGGCTAGCCAGTTTTCCCAACACCATTTATTAACTAGGGAATCCTTTTCCTATTGCTTGTTTTTGTCATGTTTGTCAAAGATCAGATGGTTATAGATGTGTGGTCATGCTTCTGAGGCTTCTGTTCTGTTCCATTGGTCTATATCTCTGTTTCGGTACCACTACCATGCTATTTTGATTACTGTAGCCTTGTAGTATAGTTTGAAGTCAGGTAGCGTGATCCCTCCAGTTTTGCTCTTTTTGCTTAGAATTGACTTGGCTATGCAGGCTCTCTTTTGGTTCCATAAGAAGTTGAAAGTGGTGTTTTCCAGTTCTGTGAAGAAGGTCAATGGTAGCTTGATGGGGATAGCACTGAATCTATAAATTACTTTGGGCAGTATGGCCATTTTCACAATATTGATTCTTTCTAATCATGAGCATGGAATGTTTTCCCATCTGTTTGTGTCCTGTCTTGTTTCCTTGGTCAATGGTTTGTTGTTCTCCTTGGAAATCTTTTACCTCCTTTGTTAGTTGTATTCCTAGGTATTTTATTCTTTTTGTAGCAATTGTAAATGGGAGTTCACTCTTGATTTGGCTCTCTGTTTGTCTGTTATTTGTGTATAGGGATTCTTGTGATTTCTGCACATTGATTTTGTATCCTGAGACTTTGCCAAAGTTGCTTATCAGCTTAAGGAGGTTTTAGGCTGAGACGATGGGGTCTTCTAAATATACCATCATGTCGTCTGCAATTAGGGACAATTTGACTTCTTCTCTTTCTAATTGAATGCCCTTTATTTCTTTTTCTTACACAATTATTCTGGCTAGAACTTCCAATACTATATTGAATAGGAGTGGTGAGAGAGGGCATCCTTGTCTGGTGCCAGTTTTTAAAGGGAATGCTTCTAATTTTTGCCCATTCGCTATGAGTTTGTCGTAAATAGCTTTTATTGTTTTGAGATATATTCCATTGATACCTAGTTTATTGAGAGATTTTAGCATAAAGGACTGTTGAATTTTGTCAAAGGCCTTATCTGCATCTATTGAGATAATCGTGGTTTTTGTATTTGGTTCTGTTTATGTGGTGAATTACATTTATAGATTTGCATATGTTGAACCAGCCTTGCATCCCCAGCATGAAGCCTACTTGATCATGGTGAATAAGCTTTTTGATGTGGTGTTGGATTCAGTTTGCCAGTATTTTATTGAAGATCTTTGCATCGATGTTCACCACGGATATTGGGCAGTAGTTTTCTTTTTTAGTTGTGTCTCTGCCAGATTTTGGTATCACGTTAATGTTGGTCTCATAGAAAGAGTTAGGGAAGATTCCCTCTTTTTGTATTGTTTGGAATAGTTTCAACAGGAATGGTTACCAGCTCCTCTTTGTATGTCTAGTAGAATTCAGCTGTGAACCCATCTGGACCTGGACTTTTTTTGGTCGGTAGGCTGTTAATTGCTGCCTCAACTTCAGACCTTATTATTGGTCTATTCAGGGTTTCAACTTCTTCTTGGCTTAGTCTTGGGAATGTGCAAGTGTCCAGGAATTTATCTGTTTCTTCCATATTTACTGGTTTATGTACATAGAGTTGTTTGTAGTAATCTCTGATGATGGTTTGCATTTCTGTGGAATGTATGGTGATCTCCCCTTTATTGTTTTTTATTGCATCTATTCAATTCTTCTGTCTTTCCTTTTTTGTTAGTCTAGCTAGTGGTCTATTTTGTTGATCTTTTCAAAAAACCAGCTCCTGGATTTATTGATTTTTTGATGGGTTTTTTGTGTCTCTGTCTCCTTCAGTTCTGCTCTGATCTTAGTTATTTCTTGTCTTTTTCTTGCTTTTGAGTTTTTTTGATCTTGCTCCTCTAGCTCTTTCAATTTTGATGATAGGTTGTCGATTTTAGATCTTTCCTTGTTTCTCATGTGGGCATTTATTGCTATAAATTTCCCTCTAGACACTGCTTTAAATGTGTCCCATAGGATCTGGTATGTTGTGTCTTCATTCTTGTTGGTTTCGAAGAGCATTTTTATTTCTGCCTTTATTTCATTGTTTATCCATTCATCATTCAGGAGCAAGTTGTTCAGTTTCCATGTGATTGTGCGGTTTTTGGTGCTTTTCTTAATCCCGAGTTCTAATTTGATTGTGCTGTGGTCTGAGAGAGTGTTTGTTATGATTTCTGTTCTTTTGCATTTGCTGAGGAGTGATTTACTTCCGATTATGTGGTCAATTTTGAGGTAAGTGCAATGTGGTGCTGAGAAGAATGTGTATTCTGTGGGTTTGGGGTGGTGTGTCCAGTAAATGTCAATTAGGTCTGCTTGGTCCAGATCTGCATTCAAGTCCTTGATATCCTTGTTGACTTTCTGTCTCATTGATCTGTCCAGTATTGTCAGTGGAGTGTTAAAGTCTCCCACTATTATCTTGCAGGAATCTAAGTCTCTTTGTAGGTTTTTAAGAACTTGCTTTATGTATCTGGGTGCTCCTGCATTGGGTGCATAAATATTTAGGATAGTTAGCTCTTCTTGTTGCATCGATCCTTTTACCATTATATAGTGCCCTTCTTTGTCTCTTTTCATCTTTGTTGGTTTAAAGTCCATTTTGTCAGAGACTAGGATTGCTACCCCTGCTTCTTTTTGCTCTCTGTTTGCTTGGTAAATCTTCTTCCATCCCTTTATTTTGAGTCTGTGTGAGTCTTTGTGTGTGAGATGGGTCTCCTGAATATAGCATACCATTAAGTCTTGACTTTTTATCCAGTTTGCCTGTCTCTGTCTTTTGATTGGGCTGTTTAAGCCATTTACATTCAATGTTAATATTGTTATATTTGAATTTGATCCTGCCATTTTGTTACTGGCTGGTTGTTTTGCCCATTAATTGACATGGCTCCTTCATTGCATCGTTATTCTTTACCATTTGGTACGTTTTTGCAGTGGCTGGTACTGGTTGTTCCTTTCCCTGTTTAGTACTTCCTTCAGTAGTTCCTGTAAGGCAGGTCTTGTAATGTTGAAATCTCTCAGCAATTTCTTGTCCATAAAATATTTTATTTCTCCTTCATTTATGAAGCTTAGTTTGGCCGGATATGAAATTCTGCATTGAAAGTTCTTTTCTTTAAGGATATTGAATATTGGCCCCCCACTCCCTTCTAGCTTGCAGGGTTTCTGCCGAGAGATCCGCTGTGAGTCTGGTGTCTTTCCTTTGTGGGTGACTTGACCTTTCTCTCTGGCTGCCCTTAGGATTTTTTCCTTCATTTCAGCCCTGGTGAATCTGACAGCTATGTGCCTTGGGGTTGCTCTTCTTGAGGAATATCTTTGTGGTGTTCTCTGTATTTCCTGGATTTGAATGTTGGCCTTCCTTGTTAGGTTGGGAAAGTTCTCTTGCATAATATCATGAAGAGTGTTTTCCAACTTGGATTCATCCTCCCCGTCACATTCAGGTATGCCGATCAAGCATAGATTATGTTTTTTTCACATAATCCCATAGTTCTTGGAAGCTTTGTTCTTTTCACTCTTTTTTCTCTCATCTTGTCTTCTCATTTTATTTCATTGATTTTATCTTCTATCTCAGATATCCTTTCTTCTGCTTGATCGCTTCGGCTGTTGAAACTTGTGTATGCCTCTCAAAGTTCTCGTGCTGTGTTTTTCAGCTCTATCAAGTCATTTATGTTTTTCTCTAAGCTGGTTATTCTAGTTAGCATTTTGTCTAACCTTTTTTCAAGGTTCTTAGTTTCTTTGCATTGGGTTAGAACATGGTCCTTTAACTCAAGAGAAGTTTGTTATTACCCACCTTCTGCAGCCTGCTTCTGTCAATTCATCAGATTCATTCTCTGTCTTTCTTTGTTCCGTTGATGGTGAGGAGTTGTGCTCCCTGGGAGGAGAAGAGGTGTTCTGTTCTTTGATGGTTTCATCCTTTTTGCACTGGTTTTTTCCCATCCTGGTGGATTTATCTCCCTTTAATCTTTGAAGTTGGTGATTTCAGGAGTCTCTGAGTGGATGTTTTTTTCTATTGAGGCTGAAACTGTATCTTTTTTTCTTTTTCTGAGACAGAGTCTGGCTCTGTTGCCAAGCTGGAGTGCAGTGGTGTGATCTTGGCTCACTGCAACTCCCGTTTTCCGGTTTCAAGCAATTTTCCTGCCTCAGCCTCCCGAGTAGCTGGGACTACAGGCACACGCCACTATGCCTGGCTATTTTTTGGGGTTTTTTTTGGTATTTTTATTTGAGACGAGGGTTTCACCATGTTGGCCAGGATGGTCTCGACCTCTTGACCTCGTGATCCACCCGCCTCGGCCTCCCAAAGTGCTGGGATTACAGGTGTGAGCCACCGCGCCCGGCACTGCAGCTGTATCTTTTTTGGCCTGTAGTGCTAGGCTCTCTCGGGTTTAGTCAGGTTGTTGGGTGGGTGGTCCTTCCCTGGAGTTTGTTTGCAGGTGAGATTGGCCCCGCCTTCCCAATGGCGTCTCTCCCAGAGCGCCTGCTTCCTGGTTGGGGTCAAGCTGGTGTATTTGCTGCCAAGCTCTCTAGCAAGGGCTTCCGTTTGAGCTCTGTGGAGGTGCGGCCTACCAGGCCTTATGGTCTGTTTCTCTGTTTTCAACTCTGCCTCCCTCCTTGGGAAAGTCCATCCCGCTGGCGTTAGTCCAAACTCCCGCCCAGGTCCCTGAGACAACTTGCTGTGCCGGACTGGCCGCAGCTCAGATTTGCATCAGCTATCCACAGCGCTCCACCGTCTGGCAGGGCCCTCGTGGACCATGAGTTGCAGGAGGGATGAGGTAAGCACAGGATCCGAAACGGAGTGCCGAGGGGGTTAAGTCCCCTGACACTCCGAGCTGGCTGCACGTTTCAGGTGGGGACGTGCTCCGCCCCCCTCCACCCGCCTTGATTTGCACTTCTGGATGGCTCACGCCCTGCGGCTCCTTCCCCGGGCCTAAATTCAGCGCCCTATCTGTCCCACAGAAACGAACCCGGCACCTCATTTGGAATTGTGAAGTCCTTTAGCCCTCTTGAGTCTCATTTGCTGGGAGCTGCCTTCGAGTACTGGCTTCTCTGGGCCATGTTGGCGCCCCCCCTCCTTATTTTTATTTTTTGATTTAAAAAATTTTAAAAAGTTTTAAAAAATTATTTTTATTTGTTTTTGAGATGGGGTCCTGCTTTGTCACTCAAGTGATGTGATCGTGGTTCACTGAACTTTTGATTTCCTGGGCTCAAGCAATCCTCTTGCTGCAGCCTTCTGAGTAGCTGGGAGTATAGGCATGCACCACCATGCCTGGCTAAGTTTTGTATTTTTTGTAGAGACATGATCTTACTATGTTGCCCAGGCTGGTCTCAAACGCCTGGGCTCAAACGATCCACCTGCCATGGCCTCCCAAAGTGTTGGGATTACAGAAGTGAGCCCCTGCACCTAGCCCACCTCTTGCATTAACTCCAGCGTTTATGGTTATACTGAGAAGGAAGAGGCAGGGAGAGACAAGCATATGTCCTCTTGTCAAGCAGGCTTATGCTTTTTAAAAATTTCTAGTTTAAATCCTCAACCACATTATCCATTACTATTATTGAAAATACTAGTTTGGTTGTATTTTCCTGTAATATGTATTTGTTGTGGACACATAGTTAAACCTTAGTTCAAGATATCTTATTTAAATTAGGTTAATTAATATTACTGCAATTGGAGAATTAAATGTCAAATCATGCCGTGTCAGTAGAGTCTAAGACAAAAACCTTCCTATGTGACGTTTACTCTAGGGAACATTTTTTTTCAAGTTATCTTAATGCATTCGAAAAATATTATTAGAACTTCTTATTTATTGCCATCTTTGTGGGAAATGTTAAAAAATCCTTTATCCAGTGGACACTTCAGAGAAAGTAAATGACATTATTTGCCTAAGGAACTTGCTGATATTTTGAATGGATTAAGGAGCAGATACCAGGATTCTGTCTTTGGCTCTCCTGGTATACCACAGTGCTGACTCATAGAATTATGGCGTTTTCAGAACTGAAAGTGATCTTAGAGATCACCTATTTCAACCTTATTGTTTTATATTTTAGAAAACTGACACCTTAAAAAGCCGTAAGGCAATCTAAGTTCCCTTCAGTTCAATAATGGGAGGGCTTGTTATTCTGAGTTCTTAGAATTTCCTAGTTTGATATTTTCTTTGAGAAATCAGAATTGTCTTCCTTTGAGAAGGCTTATTAAAAATTTTTGTGAGATGTAATCTCTCAGTACAGCTTTTATAGCAAGAAAGAATACTTCAGTAAGTTGGGAGGACATGGTTTTTTTTTTTTTAAATAAAAAAGCTTGTTTGAAAATCTGAGGAACATATGGATCAATTATCTAGAAAAATGAACATATAATTGAAAGTTTGCATTCAGTATTAAGGATTTGTGGATTCCTAGGGAAGACCTCCAGATACTGTTTTGTGTTATACTTAGGCATTAACTGTGGATTGTCTGTTGGGGAAAGGGACTTAGGGATAATGACTTATTTTATAGTCTGAGTCAGCCTTAAAGGCCTGTGGATGGTGGCAGTTGTCCTGGGCATGGTACATTGGTATGCTGCAGGATTTGTTTCTCTGCAGGTTCTAGAGTGGCAGTAGGTGAGAAGGATGTAGCAGGACCAGCAGGTGTTCAAACAGACTGACTGTGAGAAATACAAACAGGCAACTCAGCCCACAGTGCTTGCTCTCTCCTCCCCCATAACACACACACAGACACACGCACAGACACACACAGACACACACACACACACACACACACACTCTTACATACATATATTAAGATTCCTTAGAAAGATTCTCCATCTGTTTCTTTTACTGTATGGAGAAACAGTGTCCTTTTAAGATAATTCTCTCTTTTTCTGATAAGGCTGCTCTGGTGGTCATTTAAAACTAATTTCACCTGTATGAAATGTTATGGGCTGAGAAAAGAAAGCTTAAAGGGGCATCTGCTGTATTTACTGGGTAGATTTTTCTGAGGGCAAAAACAAAACCACATCCATGTTTTCCTTATATTAGGGATAAAAATAATTTTAGACCATAGAATGATAATGACTGAATTCAGAGATCAGGAGGCAAGGCCAATATTGAAATTACTTTTAAGAAGGCTGCCTATATATACTTAAAGGAAGCCCCTATATACATCTCTGTGACTAGAACAACTCCCTGGATGAGAAATAAGACTGAATTGTTTTTGCAGTGTTATGGTGTATACCAGAGTGAAAAACAATGCAGAAAAATGTAAGAAGGAAGCCTTCAAAGTCCTGGGCATTGGGTGAGAAAGTGATGCTAGTGGGGGCATGTTTTTGTGCAAACTGTCTGGGGCTTCAGTGTGAGGGGTGCGCTGGGGCCGAGGGCCTTGTGGAGGACGGTGGGTGATGGTGATGGAGGT
>NW_016107874.1:894498-992817 GCF_001604975.1 Cebus imitator | reverse complement strand
AAAAAAAAAAAAAAAAAAAGGGAATGTTATACAAAAAGATAGAATGAGACAGTTTTTTTTCTAGTTAATTATCCTAGAAAGCATTTTGTAGGACTTCTATTTGCAAGGGTACATTTCTGTAACTGAATAAATGAGGACTGGGAATTGGAAGTCCTGAATTCCAGTGCATGGAACCCTCAGGGTACAAAATACGGCCACTTTATGATAATTTCTAAAGTTATTTTCAGCATTATCATTTGGTGAAACTTCAGATTACTGGATATTGTTTGACAAAACATTTGAGGCATTGTGTGATAGGCCCATGCAATTAAGTATTATCCATAAGAAAGATATCCAGGAAGTTAATATTTGAATTTGAAATCAGTTTAATACCTTGATATGGTCAGAATTTGCAGCAGTAATTGTAGTCATATTGGGTTAAGACTATCCAGCTGAGTGAGTATAGCACATAGCACAATTTGGGGAACAAACACTTTACTGACAATGATAATGACAATGTTCATGATGCTAGTATGGATGGCACTAGATTTAATTGGACTGGAGTTATGGCAGATACTGTAGATTGGCTGAACATCAGCTCATTCCCTTCTTTCTCATCTTCCTCTGCTATACAAGTTGGAGAGCAAAGTATTCAATTTTCCAGCCTCCCTTGAAGGTAGCAATGGCCCCTATGACAAAGATTAGATGAAAGCTTCTGGGGAGCACTTCCCTTTAAGCCTCTTTAAAAAGAAGTCTGTTTCCCCTGTCTCCTACCCCTTCTTTATCCATAGAGCATGGATGATGCTTTGAGATGAGTGGCCATCTTGCAAGCACGGGGAATAAATCCATAGGCTTCGGATGATGCAGCTTGGATCCTTAGTAATATTTTCAAGAAGACATATCAACCCCACACTGCCTACCGCCAGACTTACTATTCCATCAGAAAAATATAAACCCCTTCATTGTTTCTTCCACAATTTGTGAGGTTTTCTGTTACTTCCAGCCAAACACATTTCCAAATGAATACATAAGATAATTTTTAAGACTTCACATTTTACATTTCTGAAGGATAAAATTAGTTTCTACAGATCTGTGTAATTACTGACCTTGGACTATGACATTTAGGTTACTTTGTACCAATACTTTCATTTTGAAGAAGGTTGGGTGTGAACATTTTGGATAATTTGTATAATTTTCATCTTATTTTTCATTGCATGAGACTTCAAGAGTCTCTGTTTTGCATTGCTTAGAGAATAGTTCAAATTTTATTCAATGGGTGAAATTTATGTTAAGAAAACTCTTTTTCTGTGAGTCATACCTCCTACTTAGCTATAATCCTCAGTAAGATAGGGATACAGCTGAAGAATACCAATGAGTCTTGAAAAAATTGTTTTCCACATTTGGATTATAGGCAAAATGTATAGCAAAGTGGGATGCCCTCTTTACCATTTAATGTAAGTTTGTTTCCACCAAATTCCTTCTGACTTCACACTATCACAAACTGAGAAATACTTTAAAAAGAGGAGTTTAAAGGTTAAAGAAGGTTGGCATTTGCAGTAAGTGGATATAAAGATGGAAAATTATTTTGTACATGTGACAAAGGATCTACGGTATCTCCATTTGGATTTGACTGCTTAAGTGCAGGGAATTAATTTTTGATGTAAGCCATGTGATAAGAGAAAAGATTCAATTGAGATACACTGATAATATTTTATCAGTTAAGATTGCATTCATTTGTAGGTAACCAATAATTTGACATACAATGCTACAACCAGCAAGAAGTTGTTTTTTTTTTTTTTTTTTTTACACAACATAAATTGTCAGGAGGAAGATAGTTCTTAATAACTAAGGAAACTATGAAGGAATTGGGCTCCTTCTTGCTTTTGACTCCACTATAATTAGTGTATGTCTTTTATTCTCCTGGTGAAAAGACAGTAAAGCTCCCAGGCACGACATCTGTACCACAGGCAAGTAGAGGGTGCCAGGCACAAGGCACACAGCAACTGAGTCAGTCCTTTTTAATAAGGAAAATATTAGCTTCCTGGGAAGTTGCATCTGGCAGACTTCTAAAATCTTATTCACCAGAACTATGTCAACAGCCATACCTAAGTACCAGAAAGTATGAGAAATAGTTTATTTCTGTTTTAATTGTTGTTTGGAAAAACTGGCACCTCCCCCAAATGTCAAGGTTCTGTTATATAATATAAAAGGGAGAGTAGATATGGGGTAGGAAACCACTATTGTCATTGCATATGAAAATGTTTTTCAGCTTTTAAAATATTTGTGTTGTTGTATCATAAATTTGTAATCTGGAGATTTCTTAAACTATGACAGTTTAAAATGGTTATAAATTATTATATGCCTTATTATCTAATGTTTTTAATCAGTCGTCATTGTGAAAAGAGAGCTGACTGATATATAAAATTGTGTGATAGTGTTGCTATTAAGCGAATCACATGGAAAAAAGTCATATTTCCTTCTACATTAATAATGTCATATATAAGTGTGAAACTCTGAGAAATCAGATAGTTATACTATTATGTACTATTTATTTTTAAAATATTATGCTTCTTTTTGGTTTAAATTTATTATTTTGTTGTCCCTGAATTTTTAATGCCATGTATTATGATCTAAGAGCAAATATATTTTTTAAAAGAATAAAATAAAATTGGCTGAATCTCAGCATTTCTACTTTGTTATACTCATTCATGATATTGACAAAAATATCCTTCATAATTGAGGGTTTATTCTGCAATTGATGTAGGCACTCTACTTAGAAGCTGTTTATCCACATCAAGGATAATGGATTTCTTTTTCTAGTTAATTTTTTTCCTATTAAAATAGGGAGAGGCAACTGTTCTCACCACACATCAGTAGGATATTATAAAGATAATGAAATAATGGATGTGAAGTGCATTATTCTGCTCTAAAAGGTGTTATATAAATTCTATAAATAGTATTATTAATAGAAATTGTGTATACAAGATGATGGGTGATCATTTTCAAAAGTGAATATCATAACCAGAAATTTTGAGTGTGGTCCTCAATATAAGTTTTTCAAAGGAGAACAATATAGCAACACATTCTTAAGTTCTTGTATTGCAATATCACTGGTAAACCTCATTGTGTGGGGAAGATAATGTATATAAAGAGCTTCAAAGCCAGGCAATTTCTTGAATAATGCAACATAGTAATAGATTTTGCCCAGATATAAAAAAGTCCTTTGGGTCTTTTAAATGGTTTGTGAGATGGGAAAACTCTGATTAAAATGTACGATTCCAGTGCTGGAAATAGAATCTTAAATGTAGAACGGAACTTCCAATGCCATATCTTAGAAACAGTGAGGTTCTGGTTGACTCAAAAATTTTCAATAAGGGCTTTTGTAATATTGCCAATTAAGGTTTTTGTCAGCCCTTTGGACACCAGCTTCTATTTCTTAAAAAACAATTTTAAATAAGAAGTTGTTCCTTATTTCTAACCTAAACGTCATTCTTTCTGTGTGCTGGTCACATAGAAAGAATGTTGATAATGCTTGACTTTGAGCCAGGGAGCAAGGCTTGTGTCTCAGTTTTGTCACTAACTTAGTTGTGTAACTGGGAAAATTATTCAACTGCTTTGTGTAAAGAAACAGGCTTTAAACTACATCGTTTTTCTCTTTAGGCTTTTTAGGCATGAGATGCTTAGGGAACTTGTCCAATCGAGTTTGTATGGAAAAGTTACACCTCCATGGGAAAAATACTGGGTCTCTTTCACATCAAATTTATGGTGATGAGTGTTTAGCCATGAAATTGTCACATGAAAAGTAATCTGGAAATAGGTACAAAGAAGGAAGCTTTGCTTTTCTCTGTGCTTTATTCTCTTGCTTGATCCGTTAAGATAAATGCTCAGGTGTGAGCTTCCAGGTGGTATATGCTAAAGAAACAGTAGCTAAGATGGAACAAAGGTGGTCAGTTAAGGAGAGCATGTCCTACTTTTTAAATCAGATTGTCAAGATTATGTTATGTCTTTTTGCTGTACCCCAAGTCATTACAAAGCCTTGTTTAATTGTCTTGGCTGTCTTATGAAAATTAAGAGGGATGATAAATTCAGGCAGGTGCTTTGGACAGGAAGAAGCGCCCCTTCACTTAAACCATATTGTGGTAGTAGCAGTAGCAGCAATAATTAGAGAGTAGGAATTCTTAAGAGAACACAGGGGAGAGTAGGGGAATTAAGGCTGCCAAACACAACTAGAGGTCCAGTTGTCATTTTTCAAATGGATACTTTTCTTCCACTGTGCATGACAGAAATATATTTCTTGGTCATGTAATGATACTGAGCTATTCCAGGTGGGCTGGGAGGAGGAAGTGGGACCTCTGACCTGCTGTTTCAGATGAGTGGCGTTGTGGCTGCTCTGCTTCTTGGAGTCACCCAGGGACCTTAGAATAGAGGCACTTCTTTTTAAAAATTCCTTAATTAATAGACTTTATTAACTTTAATTGATATACAAAATGTGTACATATTTAAGGGGCACATCTCTTTTCTTTTTTTTGAGGGCGTGCTGCATGGAGTCTCACTCTGTCTCCAAGGCTGGAGTGCAGTGTGATTTCGACTCACTGCAGCCTCTGCCTTCCAGGTTCAAGTGACTCTCCTGCGTCAGGTTTCTGAATATTTTTAGTAGAGACGAGGTTTCGCCATGTTAGCCAGGCTGGTCTCAAACTCCTGCCTCAGGTGATCCACCTGCCTCAGCCTCCCAAACTGTTGGGTTATTACAGGCATGAGCCACCGCGCCTGGCCAGGGGTACGTCTCTTTTCAGTACATGGATTTCACAGATGTTATGACCAACTCCATTCTGACAGAATGTGATGGAGAAAGAGTGGACAAATATTATGGTGTAGTCCTAGAAGAGGCACCCGTCTCTTACATTTATATTTTATTGTTTAAAAATCAGTCTTATGGCCAAACCTAATTGAAAAAGAGACTGGGATATTTTGTCTAAGCTGTGTGTCTGGAGAAAAGAAAACACTTTTTTTTTTTTTTTTTTTGGATAGCTGATAGTATCTGCAGTACAATAATTGTGCAGATTTTTATTTTTACCTCTTTACTACATCAGATTCCTTGTTTCCTGATTTCTATACCTTGCCGTTTTTTGGGTTAATTTTTTGTATTGATAGGTGGATCATATCTTCCAATGTCTTCCTAAGGAGGAGTATATGAAAGATAAAAGTTTGGAAATGTTTTACATCTGGAAATATTTTTCTTCTGTTTTATACCTGTGGATATAGAATTCTAGGAAGTCATTTTACTCAGAATTTTGAAAACATATTTCCATGTCTGTTGGCTGCCATTTTAGCAGTTGAGAAGTTTGATGCTATTTTGAATCTTGATTCTTTAAATGTGAAGTTTTTTTCTCACTTGAAGCTTTTAACATCATCTCATTATCCTTGAAAAATTTGAAATTTCAAGATTATGTACTTGGATGCAGGTCATTTCTAATTTTTTGTTGAGGGGGTACTGAGTGGGTTTTTCTTTCTGGGTACCGTGCTGTTCTTTAGTTCTGGAAGTTTTTCTTCTATTATCAATTTTATTAATTCTGAAGTTAGTTTTCCCCCATTATTTAGCACCTCAGATCAGGATGCACCTTTAATCGATGGTGTCTTATAAAAGCCAGGTGTCAATTGTGATTGGTTCTGTAAAAAGCATTCTACTGACACCTTCTGGTATGACTTTTTAAAAAGTGCTAACATTTAGGAGTCTTATAGTCCATGAAGTAGTCTAGATTATTTCATTTGGTTTTCCGGGTTCTGTTTTTCTAGAATTTCTATTATTTCATAGTGATACATAAAATAATGCTTGTTTTCAATTGTAAGATACATCATTATTTTATGTATGATTAAGAAAAAATATTAGCAATGAAACTGTAAACATTGTTTTCTAATTACTTACAAAATTAATTTTTTTATTGAAAGAACAGTTAGACATAAATATAAAATATAAGACATATTTCTCCCATGTATGCATAACAAAGGAGCACATACTAAAATAGCTTAGATGAGTTATTCTAAAAACTTATTCACTTTCAGATTTTTAAATTCACATTCAGAATCCTGAGTCACTAATGTCTTTGTTTATCTATGCAGTCCCACTTTCTGTAGCAGCAGTAGTGCTGGTCCTGAAAAGATGCATAGCAATTATGTTGATTAAGCTTGCTGGGTGATTCCTGCTTTGGGGATGTTGTTAAACATGCTTGATTCCCCACTGATCCTATCTCTTCATTACAGGTATATGATTTCTTGGTGCTAAAGGATGCTGCATTATTGTTTCTTAGATTTCCTCGTGACCAAACTAATACTTATTTTGTAAGTTTTTATGAACATGCAGGTCATGTCAGTTATCTCATTACTGTTGAATGGAGTGCCAGATAGCAATGATAAGATTCTGTCAATCGTAAAACATATCCTGATTTCGGGGCTGTAATTGGAAAATATACATAGTATTTAGGATTAATCCTCTAAAAATTTCTTATCTTTTTAAAACAAAATTTCTTTCACATGTTACATATTGTTGTATGTATAGTTACCCTTCTACTGTGTACCTTAATTGCAAGGTAAAGACAAATTTGAATTTTCTTAAAGTGAAACAGAAATGGCAAGAATCCCTGGGGTCCTTTTACCTCTAAAAGCAGCACATCTGCTAGAAAACTCACCTGAGCTTGGAGATGATCAAATCATAAAGAGAACCACATTTGTGATTTAGGGACCCTTTTGCAGGTGCTTCAGGGAATCATGTCTAGAAGCAGTAGGAAACATTTCTCAGCTGTCCCTCTCCATAGAGTCACATATTCATAATCATATTAGGCACATTGTTTTATAACTATATGTTTTCACTCAAAATTGAGTAAAAAAAATGGATTTCTCTTATTGATGTGAATATGATGAAGGGCTGCAGAGTATTCTATTGAATAAGTGTACTATACTTTATTGAATCCATTGTCTAATAATGAATATTCAAATTGCTTTCATTTTTATTATTGAAATTTACCAATGTTTTAATAGGCATCCCAATATAAATGTTTGGAATTGCTAAGGGCTATACACATTTTAAAAGCTTTTTGACATAAGCTTTTCTTCCAGAAAGTGTGTACCAATTTATGGTTTCCCCAGCTGTTGATTGGAGTGCTGGTTTCCTCATATCCCTCTAATTCTTAATTTTGTCAAGTCATTGGTCAACGTGAGGAGAGAAAAATGGTCTCGTGGCTATTTTCAGTTGCTTTTCTTTGATTACTAATGAGCCTGACGAACTTTTCAATGTGATATGGTGTCCCTTTGAGAGAGAAGCAGCTTCCCGAGTAGGGTTGGGGTGAGCAGGGCAGCTGGAATGGCCCCTTGGTTGATATCATGAGAACGTATCTGTCAGGAAAGGAGTAGTTACTGCTTTGGAGTCCTGGAAGGTTGGAGAACTCTGTGATTTAAGCCCTTTAGCCTTCATGGAGATCTTTTTTGTTACCTTTCCAAAGTAACTGGATTGCCTTCCAGATTCCACAGCTATTGTTACTTTGACCATAGTGTCTGTGTGATACACAGGTTGACACAGAGCATCAACCTCTAGACTGTACTATCCTCATCTAGTCCCAGAGACAGGATGGCCTAGGGGTAATAAATAGGTGAGGTGAAAGTAGGGCTTTGAGTCAGTGGGGATTAAAGAGAGAGTTGGGTCCACCAAGTAGGCAGACAAACACAAATATTTTTGTTTTTGTTTTTTTCAGGCAGAGTCTTGCTCTGATGCCCAGGCTGGAGTGCAGTAGTACAATTCTAGATCACTGTAACCTTCAACTCCTGGGCTCAAGTGAGCCTCCTGCCTCAGCCCTCCAAGTAGCTAGCACTACAGGCAAACATCACCACACCTGGCTAATTAAAAAAAAATTGTAGTCCGGGCACGGTGGCTCATGCCTGTAATCCCAGCACTTTGGAAGGCCGAGGCGGGCAGATCATGAGGTCAGGGCTGAGATCACATTGTGAACTTTGAGCATATGATTGTGAGTTTTAGGAGGGGGATCTTTATTTTAATGGCAGTGGGAGCCCTCTGAAATTTTTGGAATTCTGTTATGGTGGGACCTGACAAGTATCATATTTTAGGAAATTTAATAGCAGTGGAAAGCAATGGAAATGAATGCAGGCAGTACAAAAGGCTCCTATGTGTATCCTGTAGTTGGTAAAGGGTAGAACCTTTTTAGTTATGGTTGATGTGTGTTTAGAGGGATGTAGAATCAGTTGAATGCTTCTAGTACATGATTGTTGTTATTTTCTATTTCTCAGAAAAAGACAACTTGGGAGTAGCTCATTTTTTGGACACATGGATCAGGCTTTTAGAATATGTTTAGGTCGTAACAGAATAATAGAAAGTGGAATTGTTTTTTGAACATGCTATGTGGTGTGTGAGATATTTAGCATTTAAAAATGCAAAACGGGCCAAGCTCGGTGGCTCACGCCTGTAATCCCAGCACTTTGGGAAGTTAAGGTGGGTGGATCACTTGTGGTCAGGAGTTTGAGACCAGCCTAGCCAACATTCCTAAACCCTGTCTCCACTAAAAATACAAAAATCAGCTGGGCAAGGTGGCACAGGCCTGTAATCCCAGCTACTTGGGAGGCTGAGGCAGGAGAATCACTTGAACCTTGGGGATGGAGGTTGCAGTGAACCAAGATCACACCACTGCACTCCAGCCTGGGTGACAGAGTCAGACTCCATGTATAAAAAAAAAATTGCAAAATGAATTCAGAAAGTGTATCAAAAACAATCTATAGAATTGCCATAAGATCATCAACTTTGCCAAATGGCAGCAGACATACAATTTCAAATGGAAAATACACTCATTAAGCTATTTAGACTAGTGATGTTATGTATGTTATATTTTATATTTTATTTGTATATAGACTCACTTTTCATATTGAAATATTAGCATAAATTAGGAGATCTAAACACTGCCTTCATTTGATTTGGAAATTATCTTAAGCACATGATATAAGATATTTAAAGAGGCTTTAGTATTAATAGCTTGGAACTGGATAGTTTATGGCTGTTTTCTTATTTTTGTTGAAATTTAAACTGTACTTTCTGAAATAGTGTTTGTTATACTTTCATATATAATCTGTTGACTAGGAAGTCAGTCACTGAATAAGTAATTTTGTTTCTGGTATTACTGCCTGACAAACAGTGATTTTCAGAGATGGTCATAAAAGCAGCATTAATGATCATTTTTAGAGATAGAGTGACAAATATCTTGATAAATCATGCCTTGTGCTTAACTTATGAATAGTTTCTGCTGTGGATCTTTTTGGTGCTCTCAAAATGCAGTTAAATATGTATTTCAAGAATTCAATTTTCATTCTTCCAGTAATTGCAGCCAAGGGCTGCATTCTCTTTCAGCCTAGATAAGGCATAGTGACATTCCTAGGCCAAAAGAAGGATGCATGTTGAAAGCTGGTGGGTGGTGAAAAGGACATGCAGTGTATAGCTTCCCTTTCAAATGCAGAAACAGGGCTTCTCCAAGGTGGGGTGTTGATAAATTATGGGATATTCCAGAAGTCCTTAGTCCACACTTTCTGCTCTAGCAAAGACAATTTTTGCTGTTTATTTCAACCTCGGTACCTTTAAAAAGATTTTTTACCCTCTGGGGGAGGGTAACTAATATTTATTGAGTACTTACCATGTGCCAAGTATCTTAGGAAATGCTTTAAATGCAGTCTCATTTAATTCTTACTATTACCTTGTGTTGAAAGCATTGTTATACTCATTTTGAGGATGAAAACACTAAGCCTCAGTCAGGTAATTTGCCTACGTTCATATAGTGAGGGATGACTTGTTTTATTCTTTCACTAATCCAAAGTCTATACTTTTTTCTAGTGCCTGCTTAAGACTCAGTATGTTGAAACTTTAAAAATATTTATTGAGAGTTTTATTATGTTCCAGGCATATAACTTAGATATATTTATTTTCATTTTAAAGATGAGGAAATGGAGAGGTTCAGATTAATACTTTTTTCAACATTACACAGAGCCAGGATTCAAATTTAGGTCCATCTGACTCCAAAGCCTATGCCCTTACCTACCACATTGACTTGTAAGACTTTTTCTTAAAGGGTTATATTTTAAAATTATTATTAATATTTACAATTATTTTCTATTTAATTCTTAAGTATGTAAATGCCATAAATGCTACCACCTTTTCATGCAAATATAGTGAGTTAATGGGAAGGATCAACTACTAAATGCCTTTAGGATTCTGCTAAATGCTCCATCTACATTATGGTTTCTCAAACTCAATGCTATTGACATTTTGGGCCAGATGCTTCCTTGTTTGGGAGAAAGCCTGTCTTGTGCATTGCAGGATGTTTAGCAGTATCCCTGGCCTCTACCAACTAGATGCCAACAGCACTCTCTTTTCCCCCTACTCAGTTGTGACAACCAAAAATGCTTCAGACATTGCTAAATATCTTTTATCAGAGAGGAAATCACCTGAAGTTGAAAACTAATGGTATACATTATGTCATCTTATCCTTAAAACACCCCATGAGGCTCATATCATTATGATCTCAGTTTTACACAATGAGAATAACTTGTGTAGGGTCATATTGCTGAGAAACAGTATCTTCAGGGCTCAGATTCAAGGCTTACCTATGACTTTGGACTAATTTTTGTTGTATTTCATGGATTATGTCTTGTTTCAAACTTAACTTGAGCATTCTGGAAGGCTTAGCTATGTCAGATTCTCCTTTTTCTTTTGCCCAAGGGCATCTAGAAAAGTACTTAATACTCAGCTGTGCTTTGACAGATGTTCATTAAGCAAATGACACATTTTATGTGGGTCATATTTGAATAAGCATATTTTAAATGAAATGGCACTGAGTGTAGTAATTAAAAATCAGACACAGCACAGGTTTGTATCTCATTTCTACCATTTATTTGTTATAGAATTGTGGAAAAAATTTTGACCTATTTGATTTCCACATTTGGTTGTGACTAGTAATCCCTTCTGTGGATATTGTGAGGAGTGAGTTAATATATAAAGTCATCTAGCATAGTACAAGATACAGATTACAAAATTAAGTAAATGGTAACTACTAGTAATACAAAGAATATTAATTATAATAAACTGGTTTGGACTTTATATTATGAGATAATTTACATATACTTTTTGAAAGGACAATTTAAAAGCTACTGTTTCATTAACATTAAACAAAAATTACATAAAATATAGAACATACAGAAGGTAAATGAGGAAAGTAGGGGGAAAAATTAAAGCTAAACAAACCAAAAAAACCCAGGACCATTAAAGGACAAAATTAACATGTTAAATTACTTAGGTCATAGTGAAGAATTAAGCTTAGTTCCTTTCGTTTCACTAAATAAGTTTTAACCCTCTTGGTGGTTCAAGGGCTAGGGCTTCTTTTGGCCTTGAGAGCAGATGAATTGACTCATCCCTGACCTCAGCCCTCAGCCTTCTGCTGGTTTGGCATCTCTAGCTTCCTTCCCCGAGGTCTGACCTTTTGCCTCATTTCCTCTGACTCATTTTTGGGTTCTGTTCTTGGCTTTCAGCTTCTGCTGTGAGATATCTTTTCTAAGTTTATGGGTCCTCTTGTAGGTTAGTTACCCTCTTGTGTTTGCTTTTCTGCTGGTCTCCTTCTTAGGATATGGCACTCCATCCTCTGCCACACCTGGGTTGCATCAGCTACTCAAAGGCAGCATTTCTCACCTTCATCTGCTCCCCCTGGTCCTGGAACAACTTGGACAAATCCCTTCTAAACATAATTGGCCATATCATGTAGGTTTTAACTATAGGTTGATGGCATTAAATTCCCAAGACAGTGAAATGCCAGGGTGCAAATTTATTGTTTTTAGACACTGAAGGGCCTTTCTGTGTTTTAAATGCCCCTCAATGTTTTTTTTTCATCCATTGGCCCATTTCGGAATGTTAATATTTGTAGTAAACACTGAACTACATAGATAATGCTATTTGTGGTTCTAGGAATTACATGGCTATCTTAGGGACTTGAGGGGATGGCTATCTCAGCCTCCTATGTGATATTATGCATAGGTATACGCTGGTTGAGAAGCTCTATTCAAAAGTCTTCATGAAAACACAGATAGCACTGGGTAGGATTTGGGAGAGAGTATAACACCTTAAACAATTATTCTCTAGCTTCTTTATTTCTATTCATCTATCAACAGCTTTCTAAAAGTCCTAGCCAGCCTTGGAAAAGTTGCCCCAATAACGAAGATAAGGACACGAAAGTTTCTGTAGGGGCTGGAGAGGGAATACCTAAATCTATTCTAAGATATGTTGGGAGATGTTAGAACTGGAACAAGATTGGGAACAGGCAGAGGGAGTTAGGAGGCTACTGAGGGAGTTCAGGAGTGAGGTACTGAGGGTTTGTTCTATTAGCTACTCACCTGAAAAGGAATGAGTCACTTGTTTAGATTCATGCAGAAAATGTTTAGGCATATATTGTGGGTTGGTTGTTAGATACACATTTAATACTTTGTCAAATGAATGCCAGTTAACTAATTGTGGGAGGCCACTGTAATTACCATTTAGAGGTGCGAGGTATAGGGAGGGAGAAAGAAGTCAACAATAATATGCAAGTTACTATTTTAATTAATTGGGGGAATTGAGTTGCCGTTCACTAAAGAAAGAGTAAGAAAAAGATACAGTTTTGGTGAGGGAGATGGTGTGTTGAGTTTTGAACATGCGAGTTTGAGATATTTTTGCAATATAAAATAATAGCAATCTGAAATGTATTTGGAAGGTGGTCTGGAACTCTCAAAAAAGCCAGATCAGAGGAAACAGAGTTTAGCAGTGAACAATGTGGAGATCTATACATTCTCACTGTGGACCTTGGAAATCATATGCAAAATTGTATGAAAAACGTTGTGTGCCACTGTAGTTTTTCTGAGGAGAGGGTCCTCCATAGTTTCAAAGAATCACTGGTACAGATAGATGAGATGGGTAAATTAAAACCTTAATGACAAATGGGCAGAAATTATGATTTTTAAAGTAAAAGATGGAAATGAATCAAAGATAACTTCAGAGTATTTTTTTCTTTGTCAACAATGAGGTAGGAGAAGAAATTGGTTTGGGAAGCCATGGGGTTAGAAATACTGAATTTGAATTAGGACATAGCTTTGGAAAATAACGTATCCAATGGGTAGGCATTGTGGCAAAAAAAAAAAAGACAGTTGAGAAATCTGGAATATAGATTTGTTTGTCTTCAGTATTATGATGATAAGAGAAGCCTTGAGAGTATGCGAGCTTTAAGCAAATTATTAGAATAAAGAGGGAACAGTGAAGAAGTCCAAGTTTTGAGCTTTGGTTATTACCCGGAGTCGACAGCCAGGTGAACAGAAGGGCTGGGGCACTCTGGGCACTTGACAGAAAATTCAGTTGTGAATTGACTACAGCACATTGCTTGCCAAAGCCTTGCCCGAAGCAGCTGCTGGTTGATGGAAACAGCTCAGGGTATGTATTAGCATTCTCCCTCTAGCTGACTGGACTGTTAATCTTCAAATCCTTTTGCTCTCTCATCCTGATAACAAAATGTATTTAAATCACACCATCTTATTATATGTATATGTGCTTAGATGCTGTAGAGAATACGTGAAAGCAGAAATTTATGAAGATGAAATACATTGATAAAAGATGAATGTAATATATATATTCTCATAACCAATGGATTATTTTGTGCACCTTCTATGATGCTTCTTTTAAAAGAAACTTTATTGAGATACTGCTTAAGTACAATGAATTAAACTCATTTAAAAGGCTACAATTGGTGACTGTTGACAAATGTGTTCAATTATGAAACCACCACAATCAAGATATTTCCATTACTCTTGAAAGTTTCTTGGTGCCTCTTTGCTGTCCATTCCTCTCTCCAACCCATCTCTTGGCACTGATCTGCTTTCTTTCATTGTGAATTACTCTTAGTTGTTAGAATTTTATATAAATAGAATCATGTAGTATCTACCGTTTTTTGTTTCTGTCACTCAATGGATGCTTTTTGTTTTCCCCTCCTCCCCTCCTCCCTTCCTCCCTTCCTTCCTTTCTCTCTTTCTCTCTTCTTTCTTTCTTTTTTTTGATGGAGTTTTGCTCTTGTTGCCAGGCTGGAGTACAATGGCATGATCTTGGCTCACTGAAACCTCCGCCTCCCAGGTTCAAGTGATTCTCCTGCCTCAGCCTCCCAAGTAGCTGGGATCACAGGCATATACCACCATGCCTAGTTAATTTTGTATTTTTAGTAGAGATAAGGTTTCTCTATGTTGGTCAGGCTGGTCTCAAACTCCCAATCTCAGGTGATCTGCCCACTTCAGCCTCCCACATGGCTGGGATGCTTTTTCTTTTTATTGCTGTATGTAGTAAAATGTCTTTATACATTTACCTGTTGATTGTCATTTAGGTTGTTCCCAGGTGTGAACTATTATAAAAATACCAGCTACAAATATTTTTTGTATCAGTTTTCCCATGGATATATGTTTTTATTTGTCTTGAGTAAATAACTAGTTATGGAAAAGCTTGGTTGTTCTAGATAATTAGAAAGTTCTTGGCTATGCAAAAATTATTGAATTTTCCAGCATAAGTGCATTAATTCATTCTTCATTCAATAGATATTTTAAAGCAAGCATAATGTGTGCTTTAAGAGCCAAATTAAATATAACATCTCTGCTTTTGAAGAAATTTAAGATATATTAATTTGGAAGCCATATATACGATTAAGTTGGTGTTTCAAGTCACGAGAGAACACAATTATTTATCAAATGATAGTTCAATTTGGGAAAAGAAATTGAACGCTGTTGGCTCTGTAAGTAACAAAAAATATGACAAAAATTAAAAATTAAACTGAGATTAAATGCAATATGGTATCCTGGATTGGATGCTGGAATGGTAAAAGGCCATTAGTGGAAAAATGGGTGAAGTGTTTATGGAAACTGTGTACTGTCTTTACAACTTTTCAGTAAATTTAAAATGATTTGAAAATAAAAAAATTTATTTTTTAAAAAATGTTCATTGAGAAACCAATTGTACAATTAGGGGTTTCTGCTCAATAAAATTTGTCCTAAAGCTAAAAAAAAAATGAGCTAAACATAAACTGAACATTTGATTGTATATGACAAAGATACATTCTTATTAAATATAACTCACTTGTGAGTCAATAATAAAAATTCTAATCTCAAATAGTACTGGGCCAACTATATAAAAGCAATCAGTAAAATGATTTGTACATTTTGCTGTATAAGGCAGGAACCATATTTACCTGCCTCATGTTTTTACATTAAAGGACTTCAGCTACAGTACCTTGTCCAGTTTCCTTATTTCTCACTCTGTCCTAAGCTAACTGATTTTAGTAATTGGGGAGAAAAAAATAACACCTACTTGGCTGAAGTCTTTGTGTATTTTCTCTTTGCCTGTAGATGTACCTCAGCTGTTTATATTTCAATTTTAGAAGAATCTCGGAAGGCCCAAGTGTTATCAAAAGCCAAGTATTCTTTTCTAATCAGCCTAAACATTAAGAAAGCTATTTTTAAAAATTGGTGTGATTCCTGTTTGTTTTTAGTGATTATTAATGCACTCTGTGTGTGTGTGTGTGTGTGGGCGCGCGCGTGTGTGTGGGTGCGCGCGTGTGTGTGTGCACGCGTGTGTGTGTGCAGGTCCGTGCACATGTATGTGTGTTTGTGTGTGACAGAGAAAGAGATTTGGTTTGGGGGTGGAGTGTAGAGTACAATTAATTATCTCAACTCCTGACAGCTAATAAGTGCTTGAAGATATAATATATTAATTCTCCATAGTAACCAAATAAATGCAACTTGAAGCAAGGTTGCTGCTACCAAATTGATGATTCATAAAAGGTTTCAGAAGGAAAAATAGCCAGTTTTGAACAATTTGTAGTGAAAGGACCTTTAAACTGTGAGTAGAAATATAAATTGGTACAATTTCCCCAAAAGGCAAGTTGGCAATTTGTATCAGTAACCATAAAATGGTTCGTACTCAGTTTTGATTTTATGACAAAATCTAAGGAAGCAATCACAGATTTCATCACAATAATTTATAAACAAGGATGTTAGTCACAGCACTATTTGTAATGGACAAAAAAGGGAAACAGCCTTATTGTCTAACATGGGGATATTATGCTACTTATTATTAAAGCCATGAAAATTATTTTTTGAAGAGTATTTGTTGACTTGGGAAAATGAATATAATGCAGTATAAATTAGATAAAAGCAAGATACATACTGTATGTGTGTTTTAATCTGAGTTTTATAAGCAGCTTCTTTCTATGTAATAAGTTTTATAAAAAGCATTTTTATAAAATTACAGTTTTGAAAAATAATTTTGTAACAAAGTCAACAGAAATATATTCATAAAAATGTTTATAAAAAAGTATTATTAAGTAGGTGGTTCTTGTATTCTGGACTTGTAGCTGAGGTTCAAAACTGTGAACCAAGTTTACTATGTACTGTGCAGAAATGGTTATTTTTGGGGGAGCACAGTGTTTGTGAGGAGTGGGCTCAATGAAAGGGGTGTTATCATAATGCCTGCCTGCCACACAGGAGGCATTTAAAGCCAGTGTGACATTATGAAGCAGAGAAACAAGAGCCAGGAAAATAATCAGAAGAGGGTAACAACCTCTCTCAGTTAAGTTAGGAGAGATTTATTCCTTTTCTCTTCCCTGCCTTTGGTGGAGTTAGCTTTTAAGAGAAAAGAGGCAGTATATAAGGGTGCTTCCTCTTGCATTCAGAACCTTTTTGACAGTGAACACAGTCTAACTTTCATTGGTGGCAGGGTAATGGAAGAACTTTAAGGTTGAAGATTGAAATCTTAAAATGAAAGGACTGAGCCTTAAATATCAAAGCAAGATTGTTTTATAATTATAAGTTTACACGTGTATATCAGTGCATACGTGGTTTGCTGATGGGGTCCCAACTCATTGCAGTGTACACATGAAGTGGCTTTTGTTTATTTATTTTTACTGTGGCAGGTCAAACTCTAGTCCTTCCCTTTATTATTGTAACTCTTACTCATGTGTTGACTAGACGGTATATCCAAATTTGCTATTTCGTTTTTATAGGATTGTGTTTATATTTTGTATATCATGAATGAGTGAAAAGAGCTAGAAGAATATACACTAAAAATTGAAGATTAATGATCTTTTAGTCATAGAATTATTTATTTTGTTTGCATCTTTGGACTTTCGTGTATTTTCAAAAATTATATATAATTTATAATCTCACAAAATATATTTCAAAAATATCTTCTGTAAAATTATATCTGAAGATGATATTCATTGTGTTACTTGATTTACATATTTTACAAGGATACACACATTACTTTTATTTTTAAAAGATTAACACCTAGGAAAATGTTTCTTCAGATAAACTTGTAAAATTTCTTTTATCAGATAAGAATATAGGTCCTCTTCTGCTCTAGTTATCAAAAAAGCAAAGCTAAATTCATTGCTCAACTGTCACTGTAACTGATTTTGCCCTCATCATGTCTAATTTAGAATGCCTCAGCAGCCTTCTAGCTATGTATTCCCTGCTCTAACCTCTTCCACCCTCAACAATGCCTTCCAAGGGATATTTCTAGCCTGCAAATCTGGCTATAGTTATGTCCATGCTTAAAATTCTTCAGTCACTTTCTATGTCACAAAACCAAACTCTGGGTCTGGCACGCTAAGCTTTTCCTGCTCAGAACTCTGCCTAAAAGTCTTTTCTTGTATATTGTCCTTTCCCTGTTTGCATTTTATTCTTCAGCCTTATTAAATTACTTGTAATTTTCCTAGAGAGCTGTGATCTTTTCATGCTTTTGCTCTATTGCTCATGTTCTTTCCTTTTCTGTCCTCCTCCTTGCCATTGTCTCTTTTTTTGGAGAAAGCTTTTTCCTTCCCTTTAATGAGCTCCCTTTTACCTGGCAGAGTAATCTGTTCCTTTCTTGTGTTTCCAGCGCCACATGTATAGAACTGTAATTCTTTGTTTTCTTGTTTGTGTTTTCTGCATAAATATTGGGAGATTCTCAAAGGTCAGAACCATGTCTTTCTCAGTTAGCTAAGGGCTTATTATACAATGCATGTTTAATATGTACATATATATACACACACATATGTATACATACATAGATACACACACATATATACATACATAAAATAACTAAACTCTTCAAATATATTGCCTTAGAAAATCTCTGCAACAAACGTATAAGGCAGATGTTGTTATACAGATGAAGCAATGGAAGCTTAGAGATATTATGTTTATTGTGTTATTATTTGCTTAATACCTGTCTCTTCCACTGGACTCAACAAAGCCAGGGATAGTATTAGTCAAGTATAAGCTAGAATATGCTGCAATAATAAAACACCTCCAAATTTCAGTGGCTTCTTAAAAACCTCAACATAGTTTGTTTTTCACTCATACTGCATGCCTATCGTGAGTGTGCTACTTTTCTGCCACACTTAGATTTTACTTTGGGATCAGTCTGACAAAACAGCTGCTACCTAGAACATTGTCAATTGTCATAGCAGAGGGAAAAGGGATGTGGAATCACATATTGGACTTTTGAACTTCTGCCTGTGTTTCATTGGCCAAAGCAAGCCACATGACCTATCCTAACTACAACAGGATGGGTATATATATAATCCTCCTAGAGGGATGGCACCACAGAGAAAAATGAAATATATGGAAAACAACATAATCTACCATAGATAACCTAACTGTTTTGTTTACCATTGCATATCCGGTACCCTATATCTGATTCATTGTAGGGTCTCAGTATATGGTGATTGCATGATTGAATGTCACAGGTTTGTAGGAATGCCAGAACTGTAATTTGATTAGTGTAACTCCAGGGACGAGTCAGAATGATTTTGCTATTTATATAACTTTGTCTCAGATACTTAAAAATATCCCTTCTCTGCTTATTCTCTTGTTTTTGCTTTGCTTTTAATTATTTTCTAAAGAGCATGGAATTAGTTGCTGTGACTGTAAAATAAATTAGAGAAAGAATGACCACAGAGTAGAGTGATTCCACCCATGTATAGCTCCAGAGAAATCATGTTAAGAAAAAAAAATTTCACAAGTAAAAGAATAAGAGACAGTGTCAACAGAGCAAGAGACTGATTAAACAAAAAGACTAAGATTTGGTTGGAAAAGGTCTTTGCTGTTAGACTCTTCAGGGGAGTCATGGGAGCAACTAAGTGAAGGTTTTCAGATTTGATCAAACTTTAAAAGACAGAAGTAATAGCAACAGCATTTATTTTTCAGAGCATTCTAAGACTGAGATTGGGAATGGGGGTGTGGTTGAGATCTCATATTGAAGATATACAGAGGTTTTCTTTTTGCAGTTCAAATATTCAAGTGGGCTCATTCTCCATTTTCTTAGAAACAGAGAAGAAATCTAAACATGAAGAATGGATTTTGTCTCTGAATAACCACATTAATTTCCTTGAATGACAAATCAATCTGAACAATTCACTATGGAAAAAAACTTCAAATTCTGTAGGTTAGATAGGTACTTTTTGAAATTCTAATAATCTTATTTTATGGTTAAAGTAAAATATGAAATTATAAGGTTTAATTGAAGTATTGTTTTCTCACAAATGAGATTAGATTGTCTGTGGTCAGAAATATGTGTTAGTACAAGAGATTTAATAGGGGTGAGATGAATTTTCTGAAGAGAAATTCTAGAGGCAGAATGTTTTAAGTAAGAAGTATCTGAGTCCTTTAAACAATTACTTTACCCCCTTAGATTTAGGTTTTAATTCAGCCTGTAGTCCTTGATAGCAGTGAGTCCATGGGAAAATTAATCCCTTGTGTTCTTCCTTTCTTCATCTATAGAGATGCAGTATTTACCTTGACATTTTGTTTAATAAATAATGCATGTGAAATATTGACAATAAATGGTAGCTCCAATGATAGACTATTAGACATAATTACAGTAATGATTATTTACCCATCATCTTTAGCTCCTAGGAAAGAGCAGGAAAAGTGAGATTAGATGGACAGAATTTGATCGACACTAGTTTACTTTTTGACACATTGATATCTCTGCAAGGTAAGTCAGGCTTAACAGTGCTGCATGGTGGGGGGGGGGGCGGCCAGGCCAGGAAAGTATTTTTCCTTAGAGCCTCAGAATTCATATAGCTACTTGGAATCTTAATAAACAATTTTAGTGACCCTGGCCATAATTTACAAAACCTGTGGCTTGCCTGAATCCATTGAGGAGAGATGAGTACAGTGCAGGAAACAGGGCGTCTAATGATGGCTCCAATCAACCACAGCTTGATCAGGCACAGTGGAATGCAACTCATTCTGCCCCTAGAAAGTTTAAAGTGGTTGTGTCATTTATAAACAGCCAGCCTTTTTTATTCTTGCTTAAGGCTGCAGGAGAGTAATTGCCATAGCAACAGTTATCCCTTCCAATGCTGTTAAGTACAAGGGTGCCCCTTGGTAGAATGATTCAAGATTCAGGAAGTTCTAATTCTGTTATGATTTATTCAATATTTCTTCAATTTTAAATTTATTTAACAAGTTCTTTGCCTTATTTTCCTGGAAAGTAGCATAGATTCTGTATAATAGTTCTCAGGGCTAGAAGCTATCTCCTAAAGAAATCTACTTTTTCCAGTCCTCATCTTCAGATAGATAAAAGTTCTCTATTTTATGAAAACTAAAAAATTAATGGCTTTATCCAGTTACTTGTGTCTTAAATCTGTTTTGTCTATACCTCTTCCTAATCCACTTCTCCTTCCTATTTCTCATTTTAGTTAATGGCACCAATTTCTCTTTCTACAAACAGAAACTCAGAATTGAGTGTCATTTTATACTCGTCCCGCAATCTAAAATTGATCTGCCAATTTTGCCTATTTAGTTCAGTGGTTCTCATTCCTGGCATGCATAAGAATCACCTGTAGAGTCTTTTAAAAATGCCACCCTAAAACTTATCCCTGGATATGTTGGGATATGAATGTCCATCCTGTATATTGTGAAAATTTCAGAGATAATGAAAAGTACAAAATAAAATACAAAAAATAAGGTGTAAATTTAAGAAAACAACTGTTCAGGTACAACTTAGCTCAGAAAAACGGAACATTACCAACACAGCTGATGCCTCCTATGTATTGCTGGTCTATCATTTCCTTCTTCCTCTCTTCAATGGTCATTCCTACTCTCAATATTATATTTATTTTTCCCTTAGATTTCCAGATAAGTATGTGTCTTCCTGAGCAGTAGCTGGTTAAATTTTGATTTTTATGTAAATGTCATACAGTGTGTAATCTATGACCTGCCTTTTTATTCTCTATTTTGTTTTGATATTTATTCATGCTGATGCCTGCACCTATGGCTCACTTATTTAGTGTAGTACTCCATTAATGTCTATAGATCAATTAAATCATCCAGTCTCTGATGCACGGTATTAACGGAATTAAGATTGGTTTTGGTGATTTTTTTTCTTTTTTTGGCCAGGTGCACATATTAACTAGCATCTCTAGGGCATATATCTAGGAGTGAAATTGCCGTCTTCAACTTTACATTTACATTTTCAACTTTGCAAAATGATGCCTTCCCCCTCCCCCCGCAAAGTGGTTGTGTCAATTTACTCCAACAGTCATGTATAAGAATTTGTGGTGCTTCATATCTCTGTCTTGTTATTGCCTGCTATGGTCTGAATGTATGTGTCCCTCCAAAATTTGCATATTGGAACTTAAACCCAAAAGTGGTGACACTAAGAGTTGAAATTTTCTGGAGATAATTAGGCTTTGGGGGCTCTGCCGTCATGAATGGGATTAAGGCCTTATAAAAGGGCTAGAGGGAACTAACTAGGTCCTTTTTCCCTTCTGCTCCTTCTGCCACATGATAACACAGTGTTTGACACCTCTGGAGGACGTGGCAAGCAACAGGCACTATCTTGGAAACAGAGAGAGCCAACTGAACCTGCCAGTGATCTTGGACTTTATTACAGTCTCTAGAACTGTGATAAATTAATTCTCAGTCTGTGATATTTTGTTATAGCAGCAGGAACATACTGAGACACTGCTCAAGTTTATTTTATTTTTTTCCAATTTCATACTAGAGGATGTAAAATGGTATCACATACTGATTTTAATTTATGTTTTCCTGATAACTAATGAGGCTGAGCCTCTTTTCTTATTTATATCTACCATTCTTCCTCTTCTGAAAAATTCTTATTCTTCTTTCCTGCTGTTAATCTGCATTTAAAAAAATTCTGGAGAGGCCAGTGGCTCATGCCTGTGATCCCAGCATTTTGGGAGGCTGTGGCGAGTAGATCACAAGGTCAGGAGTTTGAGACTAGCCTGGCCAACATGGTGAAACCCTATCTCTACTAAAATTATAAAAATTAGCTGGGTGTGGTGATGTGTACCTGTAATCCCAGCTACTTGGGAGGCTGAGGCAGGAGAATTGCTTGAACCTAGGAGGCAGAGGTTATAGTAAATGGCAACAGAGTGAGACTCCATCTCAAAAAAAAAAAAAATTCTGAAGAGGTTATTCTGAGGTGCAGCCAAGGGTGAGTGTGACTGTCTTTATGTCTCACTTTTGTCCCTTCCTTGTGTCTGCATTTGTTCAGGCCCCCACCACCACTACACATCTCATCTGTGTGTAGTACTCTTCTCACTGGTCTCTGAGCATCTAGTCTCCCCACTATCAGTTCATCTGACTAGCTTCTTCCTGGACCCTAGTTCTGACTGATCATCTAACTCCCTTGTTCAAAATATTGGTGACTTCCAATTGCCTGCGAATAACATCTGAACATCATCTTATGTGCCTCTTTGATTAATGCCCACCTACATCTCACACATACACACACACACACACACACACACACATATATATATACACACACATACACATATTTATATATACAAATATATACATATATACATCATAAACCAAAAAATTCTCTAGTGTACATATTCGAAAACAATTTCATTTACAGCAAGCCCTTCTTGGTAGTTTCCTTGTGCAGTTGATGCTGAATACAACTCTATTGCTGCCTCCTCAGGTCTGAGTTGGTGTGCGGGCAGTAAGAAGGTCCAGCTTTCTGAAGCCCATTTGAATCAGACTGTCTAGCGATGTTACAAATCATTAGAATGGTTAATTTGGGGGCGATAATAAAGTTCCATTAAACACAGTCTATCTCTCATAATGATGGCAGAATAATGTGACTGTTTTCTTTCATGAAATCCCCCAGTACCATCTGGATTGGTAGCAGACATGATTAACTGGTGACCCCAAAGCATTTCTTATTCTTTATCCCTTTTACCCCTTGTCCCTTTCCACTAGAATTTGAAAAGCCAGATACATATATGTGACCCTGTTCTGGCCAAATAAACTTAAGGGAAAGATTATTGAGGACTTTCTGAGAAAGATAATTTGCTTCCCAAGGAAAGGGGTATATGAAGAGAGGTCATTGACATTGCCCTTTCCCGCCCCACCTTTTTCTTTTGTAGACAGTGTCGTGATGATATCATATCTGGAACTGTAACAGTCATTCTATAACTACAAGAGCAAAAACCTAAAACAATAAGGTGGTGGAACACAAAGATGGAAGGAGACTGGTTCGTGATGACCCTGTTTAGCAAAGGAATGAACCCTGGAAAAACTTTCCTCCGTGTATATGTATAAATAAACAATAAATCCTTTTTTGGTTTACTGCTCTTAGATATTCTATTACTTGAAGCTAGATACATCCTAATTGATAGAGTCACATGTTGAAAGAGTCTGCTATCCATAATTATTTCTATAATCTGTTTGAAAACGTCAATTGGGGCCAGGTGCAGTGGCTCACACCTGTAATCCCAGCATTTTGAGAGGCTGAGGTGAGCAGATCGCTTGAGCTCAGAAGTTCAACACCAGCTTAGGCAACATGACCAAACCCCATCTCTATAAATAAATAAAATATCTATCTATCTATCTATCTATCTATCTATCTATCTATCTATCCATCCATCCATCCATCCATCCTCTTGGTGAGTTTTCTGTTATCTGTCCTGAAATGAGCTTTAAGAGTCTCCTTTAGTTTTCCTTTCTTGAGATCTTTTTTCTTTAAAAACAACGTCTTACTCATTTTCCTTATATACTACATCCTTCTGGTACTGGCTGTGAATACTTTTACAGTGATGGTATTATCATCTTTGTGGCAATCTGACTCATATTTAAATTTCATCATATTTTGCATCTGGACTAACATAAGATATTCTGTGCTCATCTACATGGAAGACTTGCCTGGTTTACTGAGAAATTGCTAATTTTGTCCCTTTAGGGATTTGTAACAAACTCTTCACCTATAGGATAGTTTTCCTTTCCAAAGTCCACATTTCCTAGGAATTCATGAAACTTATTACTTTGGAAAAGCTGAGTTATGGGAGCTAGGTGTATCCACAAATCCTCTTGATATTTCTTGCAAAATAATGTTGGTAGTCAAAGTTGTTATTTTACTGTCCATGCCTCCTAAGTTACTGATCATTGGACTTGAAGCATAGATATTTAATAAATATGGAATTTTTAATTCTAGGGAAGAAGTGGCATATAAGCTGATAATATTCAGGTAGAATATTTAAAAAATTGCTGAGGCTGAATGGGGCCTAGCATGGTAGTAACAAGCCTCTGGGACCATAGCATTTTCTTTTTATTGTATTTTGGGCTCTGGTATACATGTGCATATCCTGCATCCTCCATCCTACAGGATTGTTGCATAGGTATGTACCTGCCAAGGTGGTTTGCTGTCTTCATCCCCCCACCCCCTGCCCCATTGCTTACATCAGGCATCTCTCCCAGTGTTATCCCTCCCCATTCTCCCTGCCCCCCCCTGCTTTCCCTCCCCTGCCCTCCTCTCCACCCACACACCTCGCCCAGTGAGTTTTGTTTTCTTCCATGTGCCCAAGTGTTCTCATTGTTCGTCACCCACCTATGAGAGAAAACATGCGGTGTTTGGTTTTCTGTTCTTGTGTCATTTTGCTGAGAATGATGGTTTCTAGATTCATCCATGTCTTTACAAAGGACATGAACTCATTTTTTGTGGCTGCTTAGTATTCCATGGTATATATGTGCCACACTTTCTTCGTCCAGTCTATCACTGATGGGCACTGCTATTGTAAACAGTGCTGCAACAAACATACGTGTGCATGTGTCTTTATAATAGAGTGATTTATAATCCTTTGGGTATATACCCAGTAATGGGATTGCTGGGTCAAATGGAATTTCTATTTCTAGATCCTTGAGGAATTGCCACATTGTCTTCCATAATGGTTGAACTAATTTATACTCTCACCAACATTGTAAAAATGTTCCTTTTTCTCCACATCCTCTCCAGCATCTGTTGTCTCCAGATTTTTTAATGATCGCCATTCTAACCAGTGTAAGATGGTATCTCAATGTGGTTTTGATTTGCATTTCTCTAATGACCAATGATGATGAGCATTTTTTCATATCTTTGTTGGCCGCATATATGTCTTCTTTTGAAAAGTGTCTGTTCATATCCTTTGCCCATTTTTGAATGGGTTTGTTTGTTTTTTTCTTGTAAATCTGTTTTGGTTCTTTGTAGATTCTGAATATTAGCCCTTTGTCTGATGGGTAGATTTCAAAAATTTTTTCCCATTCTGTTGGTTGCTGGTTCACTCTGATTGTTTCTTTTGCTGTGCAGAAGCTCTTAAGTTTAGTTAGATCCCATTTGTCTATTTTGGCTTTTGTTGCTATTGCTTTTTGTGTTTTAGTCATGAAGTCCTTGCCTGTGCCTATGTCCTGGATGGTGTTGCCTAGGTTTTCTTCTAGGGTTTTTATGGTGTTAGTTCTTATGTTTAAATCATTAATCTATCTGGAGTTAATTTTTGTATAAGGTGTAAGTAAGGGGTCCAGTTTTATCTTTCTGCACATGGTTAGCCAGTTTTCCCAACACCATTTATTAAACAGGGAATCCTTTCCCCATTGCTTGTTTTCATCAGGTTTGTCAAAGATCGGATGGTTGTAGGTGTATGGCATTGTTTTCAAGGCCTCTGTTCTGTTCCATTGGTCTATATCTCTGTTTTGGTACCAATACCATGCTATTTTGATTACTGTAGACTTGTGGTATAATTTGAAGTCAGGTGTTTAATAATTGAGGGCTTCATACCTTTTACAGACTTTTTCCTCCTGGGGTCCCACCAGAGTTACTTTGATGGTCCCACCAGTGTAACTCAGAGTTACTTTGAGGGAAGATCCAGAGTGACTCCTAAGAAAGCTGCGCTTGGGCCGGGCGCGGTGGCTCACGCCTGTAATCCCAGCACTTTGGGAGGCCGAGGCGGGTGGATCACGAGGTCAAGAGATCGAGACCATCCTGGTCCACATGGTGAAACCCCGTCTCTACTAAAAATACAAAAAATTAGCTGGGCATGGTGGCGCGTGCCTGTAATCCCAGCTACTCAGGAGGTTGAGGCAGGAGAATTGCCTGAACCCAGGAGGCGGAGGTTGCGGTGAGCCGAGACTGCGCCATTGCACTCCAGCCTGGGTAACAAGAGCGAAACTCCATCTCAAAAAACAAAAAACAAAAAACAAAACAACAAAAAAAAGAAAGCTGCGCTTGTTCTTTATAGTGCTAGCTGAAGGAAGGAATAGTACCTAGTCTGAGATTACCCAGACCCATCTCCCTAATCTTCATTTGGACAAATGTCTTAATAGGCAGGAGGAAGAGTAACTAAAACTGTAGCCTCAGAGAACTGGTACAAACGCACTACATCTTGGGGGGAGAAAACAGGAAAAATAAAAAAGTCCTACTCTGGGGAAGGGGCAGGAATGTAGCTTTGGTCCAACAATACTTCTGGAGTCGATAAGAAGGAACACTTAGGAAAATTGTAGCCCCTATTATGACGCAGGTTCACAATGTCTGATTAAGAATGAGGCTGAATCAGAATATTAGATACTTTCCATACCCTTTAGCCCTACCCCACCGTGTGCATCAAATAAAAATAATAGTGACATACAACTGGGAAAGCTCCAGCAGGGAGTTTCTTTCTTAAAAGAGGTGCAAAGGGATAGCCAGAAGCAAAGAAGAAAGACTTCTGAAAATTTACTGCATGCATTAAGCACAAGTTATCACTAGAGAAATTTAAATTCTGAAATTGACTGAGTGTAATCATAGCAACTGCAACCATCAAACACAGCCCAACACCTGGTTAGATTAACGCAAAGCATACGCTAATGCCAAACCAGTCAAAGATGCTACAAGAAAAATAAACTCCAGATGAGTATCTCCCAGGAACGTAAACATAAGATTCCTCAATAAAATCTTTTTTTTTTGAGACAGAGTTTCGCTCTTGTTACCCAGGCTGGAGTGCAATGGCGCGATCTCGGCTCACCGCAACCTCCGCCTCCTGGGTTCAGGCAATTCTCCTGCCTCAGCCTCCTGAGTAGCTGGGATTACAGGCACACGCCACCATGCCCAGCTGAATTTTTGTATTTTTAGTAGAGACGGGGTTTCACCATGTTGACCAGGATGGTCTCGATCTCTTGATCTCGTGATCCACCCGCCTCGGCCTCCCAAAGTCCTGGGATTACAGGCGTGAGCCACCGCGCCCGGCTTAATAAAATCTTAGTAAATCAAGTTCAGCAGTATGTAAGTGTGAGACTCATTCCATTGTTGAATATCTAGAGCTAAATGAAAGCAAAAATGTCTTCATTAATTCGTTCAGCTATTTTTAAAAATTAGGCACACATTTATTCAATATTTGCTATGTGTTAGATCATATATCAGGCTCTGGGGTATCACCTAAATAAGGACAGAAAGAAGAACATCTGTTGTGACTCTCAGAGAAAGAGATCAGTCATAACCATTGGTGAATTTCTTTTGGGAGACACAAAAATGACAAGATGTAGGCATGCCATCTTCTTGAGATTCCACGATATTGCTGTGAGTTTGCTGTTGCTTATGAAATACCTGGACTCCTAACGTTAGGTATAAGATTGAAAGAAATAATCACAATGTCTAGATAAATTCTTACAAAGATTCTGAGGTAGGAGGTAAAACTTAAGGATTTGGAAGCACATAGAAACACATTCAGTGTTTCCACTGCAGGATGAAACTTTAGAAGAGAGAAGATCTGGAAGTTGAACAGCTGCTGTCTGTAAACTTAAATAAAGACTGAAATAGCTTTTGGCTAAAGATAAAAAAACATGATATGCCTACAAGAAATGTATTTAATTGGCATCTAGGTAACTTGGTCATGAGTGATTTAAATTAAATGTGGAAATGAAGGGAGGATTTGGTCCAGATAAACATATGACTTTAATTTCTTTGTGGTGAGCACAGAGCAGGAAGGCAAGACTAAGTTCTTGTGGATCCAGTGAACTACTGTGGCACTCAGTGATTCAGTTCCTAAGAAAACAATTAGGAAAAGGCTCAGGAATCCTAGCGGTAATTCAGATACCAATTCAAATATCATAGGAAATATGCAAAGTACATTGAGATTGTAACTTGGGAAAGAATAATTGGTCTTATATGTATGACCGAGTCCTGGTAGGATAGAAGTCAGCTTCAGAAATGGTGGAGAGATATGTCTTCTGATAAATTCAATCAGTGGTTTGACAAACTGATATGTCTTTGACAAATTCAATCAGCTTCAGCAATGTTGGAGAGATATGTCTTCTGACAAATTCAAACAGGAAATAAAGAGTGATGGTAGTGAATGTCAGAATTTCATGTGGAATTTTAAAAGATCTAATTGGGCATGTTGCTCATTAAAGTTATTAGGTAGGTATAAATAGTGTAGCCAAATGATTAGAAGATTGTAATAGACATTAGTGCTGCTCAATAATATTTTGAATTTTACTCCTGAGCACAGGGAATATAGCCCTTCTCAACCTCTTTTAAAATTAATGTGACTTTCTATGATGAATGAAAGTGAGCAAAGTGAAGAGTGTTATCAGGATTTGGAGCACATTTGCATGAGTGAGAAATACATTCTTGCTATATTAAACCATTTAGATTTAAGGATAATTTGTTGTTGTTGCATAATCTAGCCCATCTTCATTGATACAAAGATTATGTGATTCTAAAAATTTATAGGTTAGTGGCAATATATGATAGATGATTACAGAAGTGGGTTTCAATCAACTTTTAACTATAAAAATGTTTTCTCAAGCACAAACTTACAGAGATTCCCAGTACATAAAGAGATAAATCATGCAACTGCTTTGTTAGAAGCACAAGCTAGAATGGCAAGCCAGCCTTTCCAGTTCTCCCCGCACCAACTTTAAGGCCTCTGAGGTCGTTGGGGCCAATTTGTAGAAACTCTAAAGCGTAAGAAAGCACAGTTGAAAAACCACAGCCATAGCAAGATAGATTTTTAACTCAATAAAAGGAAGTACTTTCAGTCAGAAATGTTCAAAGATAGAATTGGCTACTAAAGTAGCGAGCTGCTGTCACAGGAAGTGTTAAAGCACCGATTGGTTATAGTAGGCAGATGTAGTGGTAGAAGGTACTCTGTCATTGCCCGACCACTTCTAGCCTCAGAGGCTTTGATTCTTAGGCTTCTTCCAACCTCTGCTATTATTCTTTATCCTCTCTCTGCCTTATTTTTCTTCATTAAAATTATCACTTGTTTATATTATGTAAAAATTCATCTGTCTATCAGTATACTGAACCAATTATTAAATTTTCAGAATTTTTTTGAGTCAGTTATTAAGCAGATTGTTGAAAATTAAATTATTCCAACTTACAAATAAATTATATTAAAAACTAGGTAATAACACTCAAAATGCATCACTTTCTAATTACTTTGCTACATTTTGCTATTACCTATGCTCTTGAGCTTATTTACATCTATCGTGTATGTATGGTGGAAACATATAATGATGGGCTATATAATGGTGTGCAATGACACTGAGTTTCTCTAAGCAAGGTTTTTTTTTTTTTTTTTTTTTGAGATGGAGTCTCATTCTGTCACCCAGCTGAGGTGCAGTGCTGCGATCTCAGCTCACTGCAACCTCCGCCTCCCGGGTTCAAACAATTCTCCTGCCTTAGCCACCAGAGTAGCTGAAATTACAGGCACCTGGTAATTTTTGCATTTTTTAGTAGAGACAGGATTTTGCCATGTTGGCCAAGCTGATCTTGAACTCCTGACCTCATGTGATCCCTCAGCTTCCCAAAGTGCTGGGATTACAGGTGTGAACCACCACGCCCAGCCTAAGCAAGTTTCTTTAAGCAAACATTTGGGATATGATGCTGAGTTTCTTGCTTAAAGAATGTGTAAAGCACTCAGCATGAGCCTCTTACAGAGTAAAACTTAAATGCATGTCAACTAGTAAGCTTTTTATACCTTATATGAAGGACTTTAAGGTTCACACTGGAATTTTAAGAATAAGAAAGGGGGAAGAAAACACTCACCATTTACTGAGCTTCTACCATATGCCACGGACTGTTCTAGAGAATGTACACTAATGGTCAAATTAGCCTTTCATAGTCCCATGAGAGAGGTATAATTTGGTATAACTAATATTATTTTGTAAATATGGGAACTGACAGACAGAAGTTTATATATAGCCAGGTCTTCATGTCTAAATTGAGGTAGTATCCAGATGATAGCCCACTTATTTTTGATTCCAGATTTTATTTGGCCACTTCCTGGGTTGTACTGATAAGGTCTAAATCACACCAAAATTGATAGAGAAGTCAAGCCCAACTTTGCATTCATGATGTTAGTTTGAAATCAGACATGGTACAAGTAATTACATCACAGGAATCATCAAACTCTATAAATCAGAGCCTCATCCCTGGAGAACTGCTTGTTAAATATTTACCAGCACACCGCTATATTCATCCGTAGTTCTCAATGCCTCTGGAATGTAACCTCCATGAGGATACGGAACTTTGTTTTGTTCATTATTGTCAGTTCTCAACAAATATTTATTTAGTGAATAAATTAATAACCAACAAATAATAGGACAAGCAGGAACTTTTAAAGAAGCAAGTTGAGAAACCAGGGAACATGAATGGGAAGGCCTAGATGAGACTGAAATTGCCTTCTGTCCTTTTATGGTGTGCTACTTGGGCTGACTCATAGGGACAGTACATAGGAAATGGCATCTAACACTGTTCAGTTTGCATATAGAAGTCGTCTCTCTCTGTTCTCCAAAGAGAGCTTCCCAGGGCAATTTCTGAGCCATTCACAAGTTTCTGAAGAAAATTTGACATTTTTCCTTTCTTGTGGTGTTCATTGTAAGTGTATTTGCAAGCAGGAGTACTGATTTTATGAGCAGAGATAAAATTTTAACCCAGAAAAGTGTTAATTCTCAAAATATGATGTCAGCAAACCTAAAGGAAAAGCCAAGTCCAATTAGATGGCCCTCACAGAAGGCTGGGCAAGTGAAAATAAAGGCAAATCCAACCGTCTTAAGTAGGCTTTACTGAAAAGTTCTCTTGATTGAAATCTATTGGCTATTTTAATGAAGTCGCTAGAAGTATCAACTTTTTACCAACTTGTCCACATTTAAAAAATGTTTTCTGAGGACATTTGCACTGCTGTAGACTGGGGTTCATGTGCTGGAACCCTGCAGGCAGTTTCTGAACTGTCAACATGTTAGGTCTGCATGGCAGCTCAAAAAATTGAATTAGTTTCCAGAAATTAAACATCAGAGGTTTTCCACTAAATATCTGGATTTCTGAGTTGTCTTGAAAATTCAGTATATCCAGTAACACCAGACCTGTGTTCCCACAAGACAAAAATCCACTTGAGTGAAATATCTCTATTCTCTTTATTTTTATTTATGTATTTTTATTTTTTTCGGAGACAGAGTTTCGCTCTTGTTGCTCAGGCTGGAGTGCAATAGCGTGTTCTCAATTCACTGCAACCTCCGCCTCCTGGGTTCGAGTGATTCTCCTAACTCAGTTGCCAGAGTAGCTGGGACTATAGGTGCTCACCACCACACCCTTCTGATTTTTGTATTTTTAGTAGAGATGGGGTTTCACCATGATGGCCAGGCTGGTCTCAAACTCCTGACCTCAGGTAATTCACCTGCCTTGGCCTCCCAAAGTGCTGGGATTACAGGTGCGAGCCACTGCGCCCTGCCCTAGTAGCTCTACTCTCTTTAGATGGGTCGTACATTTTCCAGCTCACTGCCATCCTCACCATGTCCCAATGTCCTACATGGTCATCACTACTCTTTAAGATCATTTATCTTCTCCTGTATTCCTCTGATATTTCCTCAGAGTCATTTTCCTCATGTAATATTGATTACATGTGACGGTTAAGTAGCTAATGAGGGCTATGATCTATGGTTTAGCATCCAGTAATTCTTCTACTAGGTTGTTAACCTCCCTGGGCCTCATTTTTCTCAGGTGTAAGTGAAGTGGGTGAACAAGATAAACAGTGGGGCCTCCTGTTGCCCTGGCATTCTGTGCTCACCCTGACTAAGCTATGCACTTATACTCTTCTCTGACAACTTTTGTTCAAACTTCTTTACATTTCTATCTCTATTACTGTATCTTTCTTTCTCCATCTTTATCTCTGTGTTTATCAACATCTAAAAGATTATTGTTCTCCTACTGTCTATTTTAGAGAAGAATGCCTACAAGTTATCCATGGTAGAGAGAAAGTGTGTGGGACCTTCACGAAGGCAAAAGAGCATGTGTGACCATCCATTCTCCATTCTTCCTTGCTAGAGAGACACTGCTTGTTTTGTTTATAGTTTTCATGGGATTTGAAGCAGTAAAACATGCTCATTCTAAAAGAGGATTCCAGAACTCAGGGAGAAGACTTCCTTTTTTACTTCCACCATACTTCCTGAGTATAATTTGCTCATAATATAGAGATTAACTGCTGGAAATGTCACTGTATACATTTTAAAATTAAACATACTAGCCAGTACCAGGTTTTTTTAATTTTTATTTTTTGTCATTAAGCTACCATAGTGATAGATATCCTAGACACACATACATAAACAACAATTTGCATTTTTCTATATATTCTGCACTGGAGATTATTTATATATCATGTATTGTTTATATAAAGGACAAAGGGCTTTTCACACTTAAGTGCCTAGCTTTTGAAACAGTATTTCTTAAATCTTGTTCACAGGGATAAAGATGCTACCTACAGGCTGGGCGCAGTGGCTCACGCTTGTAATCCCAGCACTTTGGGGAGGCCAAGGCAGGAGGATCACCTGAGGTCAGGGGTTCAAAACCAGGCTGGCCAACATGGCAAAACCCTGTCTCTACTAAAAATACAAAAATTAGCTGAGTGTGGTGGCCCATGCGTGTGATCCCAGTTACTTGGGAGACTGAGACAGGAGAATTGCTTGAACCTAGGAGGTGGAGGTCACCCTGAGCTGAGATTATACCACTGAACTCCAGCCTGGGTGACAAAGCAAGACTCTATCTCAAAAAAAGAAAAGAAGAGAGATGCTATCTGTAATACACTAGCATCTTCAGTAACCTGAGAACCACAGTATATGGGAAAAGCTGACAAACAACCTTACTGACATGGATTTTGTTTTCTTTAAAGTTCCTGTTTTTGTTTTTTTTTTAACTTTTATTTTAAGTTCAGGGGCACATGTGCAGATTTGTTACATAGCTAAACTTGTGTGTCAGGGGGAGATCTGTTGTACAGATTATTTCATCACCCAGGTATTGAGCTTAGTACCCATTAGATATTCTTTCATCCTCCACCCTCTGAAAGGCCCCAGTGTGGGTTGGTTCCCTCTATGTGTCCATGTGTTCTCATCATTTAGCTCACACATGGGATTTCATTTTAGCACATCTCCTGTAGTGTCCTTTTGCAGTATTTTTCACCCCTTTGGATATAAAACATCATTGTGAAAATGAAATGCATTTTATTTTAGCATCATAGCTAGGTGGGATGTACATAGTTATGTGAAGGGATTGGGTTTTTTCCTCTCAACTTCCTTTTTTGTTCATTGGAGGTGTATGTCTTGCCAGTGAAACCTCCATATGTACTTTTTATTTAGAGTTCCTAAGAATTGACATTATTTTTCAAAATGGGTAAAATATTTCACTAATACTTTTATTTTGTGTTCTAGGTCATCAAAAAAAATGAGTAGTGATAAGAAATTTAATTGTCTTGCTTGTGGAGGAGGACAGAGATTATGTGGAAATAAAATATAAAGCAGAAACATACTTTCCAGCCTTTATAAGGTTTCTACTTTAGAAAAAATTTTATTTAGAAATAATTTTATTTAGAAAAGATCTAATTGATCTTTTCTTCTTCCTACCTTTAGATTGTTGCTCTGTGTGTGTGTGTGTGTGTGTGTGTGTGTGTGTGTGTGTGTGTGTTTCCCCCATTTATGGCAGGAGCAGATAGTGCTATTGATCAATTTAGCCCTGAGGGATGACTTGATAATACTAGGTTACTCTAATTGGATTCCTTGATAATACTAGGTTACTCTAACTGGATTCCTTTACTTTCTTTTTCCTTTAATAAGAAAGGCAGGGAAAAAGAAATTCTGTTTTCTTGTGTGTTTGGAAAAGCTCCACTAATGTTAATTATTCTTACTGATTCATAAGCTCAAGAGGTTTCTGTTGATTAAAAATCACAATTGCAAGCAGTTTCTGTGAAACCAAAAATACGTTGAAGCTGATAAGTGTTTTGTGTAATTTCATTGTGTTGCATGATGAACTTAAAAAGGTTGTACTAAGGAAAGTAATTTGTTGCTGAAAACTAGTTGTGACTTGTGGCTTATACAGTAGGTGAGTAAGATAGAGTTTTTGCGCTATCCTTTAGGATTTGGAACTACTTATTATTACAGCTTATACGCTATAAGCTTAAGTTATGAAATAACAGTTATAAGAATCTCTATATATTTCCTCTAGCTTTCTAAGATTAGATGAGTTCTTTTGTTAGATGCATGTTTTGCTGTGATTTTATTTTGTGCTTTCATTCTATACCAATGATTTTAAATATATAAAAAATAAAAGAAATAAGCCAAGAGAAATTAGTATGTGTAAACTGCACCACATGAAGATAAAATGATTGCTGAATTTCATGGAAAACTATACTGTGGTGTCTAACCATATCCTTAAAACTCAGTAATAAATAGTTCTGTTTTATATGTGTGTGTCTCTGTGTGTGTGTATGTATGTATAAAATGATGAGAAGTATGAAAAAGTTGTATAGAAGCAAATGAACATAAATTGCTCAAAGGAAATGTAGCTTGGACCAAGACATCATATACAATGTAGCACACTTTAACTGATTTATAATAAAAGTTTTAAAAGAAAAACATACAGTTATACTAATTAAGCTTGATGTATAAAATAATACCAAATTGGATTTGAAAAGAATTTATTTTCTTAAGATATTAAAAAATTGTCCTGATTTTTAATGAGTAGTTAACAATTTTATTACAACCTTTTAAAAGTTTGTTTGCCTTTAGCATTTGATATTATTGTAAGCATTAACAATACTAAACAAACAAACAAAAAAAGAGATTGAAGATTCAGTCAAGACAAGTAGAAATAAGAGTGAAAAAAGTTCCCAGAAAATATGGACTATTTAAGGGCATGAGCCATCTCTTATGTTGTTTTAGTTAAATAAATGTTCCAGCTTGTTAGCTACCAGACCCTGCACTAGGCACTAGATGAATCAGACATATTTCCTGTGCCCAACCAAGGTCAGATGAAATGACTATCTTTGCTCCTTATGTGTGTGTTTTTCATCTCTGTACTTCTGGTACCTAGCTTAGAGCTGAACTCGTAAAAGGCAGTCAATGTCCACTTGTTGCATTGAATCAAATATTTGTTGTAAGAGTGAACATGTGAAATTTTGGAATCACTATGTTGAGTCATTTTGGGCTTTTCAGAAATTTTGTAAATGAAACAGAATACATGTGTAGGATATTTTGAACTTGCTAGGATGCAAATTATTTAACAATATTCAAATGAAATTGTTGCTCTTAGAGGCCAGGCACGTAATGCTAGCATTTTGGGAGGCCTAGGCAGGCAGATTGCCTGAGCTCAGGAGTTCTAGATCAGCCTGAGTAACATGGTGAAACCCTGTCTCTATCTTTTTATTTTGTATAAAAATACAAAAATTTAGCCGGCTGTGGTGGTGCATGCCTTTAATCCCAGCTGCTCTGGAGGCTGAGGCATGAGACTTGCTTAAACCCAGGAGGCGTAAGTTGTAGCAGTGAGCCGAGATCACCACCACTTCATTCTCTCCAGCCTGGGTCATAGAAAAATAAAAATAAAAAAAGAGAAAGGGAGAGAGAGAGAAAGAAAGAAAAGACAGAAAGAAAGAGAAAAAGAAAGAAAAATTATTGCACTTAGACTTCACTACCATTTCTATTTATGTTAATGCTTAGCCTAGCAGGAAGAGCAGGAGTCTGGGGTAAGGTACTTGTGTGATCTTGTGCAACAGCCTACCGTCCTCAAACCTGGGATTTCTCATCTAACATGAGGGCCAAAAACAGATTTTGAACCAGAAGTTGCCGTCATCTAAGGCCTTAAGGGAGACCTTGAACTAGTTAGAATGATATGCAAGATGATTTAAATATGTTTGAAAATATATTTTTTACTTGGAAAGGATCCAAACTTCAGTAGATTCTAAAGAAGCCTATATTGCCACCTCTCTGATCTAAATTTTCTCTAGAGTTTATTTCACTTTAAAAAATAGTTTTAGTGTAACGTGCAAAAATTTTAATCAAGATTAAAACTAGGCAACAAAGCTTATATCATGTAATTATATAAGAGAAATTCCATTTTGGGTTGTCTGTTTTCAACCCTGATCTAATAATTTAACCATGAAGCAGCTAATGAACATTTATTGATAATTATTATCTATTCCAAATGGCAATAACAAAGGGAAATAGTAAAAGATATACCAGTAACTTTCTTCAAATAATCCATTATCTAATTAGAAATATTAAATCAACTTAGTCTTTTCTTTCGATGTAGTCATGGAGATGATCATTACATCATGGAAAATTAGAGAGAAGCTATATGTAAGACTATGTTTTTTTTTTTTTTTTTCTTGAGACGAAGTTTCGCTTTGTTGCCCAGGCTGAAGTGCAGTGGCATGATCATGGCTCACTGCAACCTCTGGCTTCAGGGTTCAAGCGATTCTCCTGCCTCAGCCTCCTGAGTAGCTGGGATTACAGGTGCATGCCACCATGCCCAGCTAATTTTTGCATTTTTAGCAGATACAGGATTTCACCATCTTGGTCAGGCTGGTCTTGAACTCCTGACCTTGTGATCTGCCTGCCTCAGCCTCCCAAAGTGCTGAGATTACGCGTCCGGCCTGACTATATGGGTTTTAAGTGAAACAGCTCAATTCTAGGGTCTTTATTAGGGAGATACTATTTTCAAGGTGGTGTGCTAATCCATTCATGCAAAGCATATTTATTGGTTACGACTTGCCAGATACAAAACACACTACTAAATAGCATATATGGTCTCTAACATTAAGAAAGTGTTGTTTTTGTGCAGATAATTATAGTATTGTTATTCAGTATTATAATTAATATATGAAAGAGTTGCATGGGAAAAGAACAGGCACTCGAAGGTGACCCCTTTTGATGATCCCTGGCTCTTAGTGGTTTGAAGTCTAATTGAATGGTATAATAAAATATGGAAGAAACTAATACATAGGACAACATATGTTGTGTCATAATTAGCTACAAAGTGCTGTGCTGTTTCTGAGGACAGAGAGTTCTTTGTCATCTCTGAGGAAGGGAGGTTGAGGGAAAGATCAAAACGAAGTTTGTGAAAGATGTGGAAAACCACGACTGTGGTGGAATTTATTAATAGTAGAGATACGCAGCAGGAGCAAAGACATTGTCTAAGGGCATCCCTGTGACACATGCGTCTTCCACTTTACCTGGGGCCCAGGGCATAAAGGCGCCACAGCAACAAAGGTTAGAAAGGTGGATCAGGGTCAAGGGTGGGGTCCAAACCTTATCTTTTAGATAGTAAGGAAGTATTATGGACTTATGCACAAAAGAAAAATGAACAGAACTATACTTTCTGAAACTTACCCTGGGATGAATTCAAATGAGGGGAGGGCCAAAGAAAGAAGATCTGCTGTAGCAATAGACCATTGAGAAATATGAGAAACTAGGCAGCAGTAGGTGAAGTGGGAACAAACATTTCTGTGGCATCGCAGAAACAGAGCAGCAGGCTTTGACTGTTGATAAGGTGTGGGGATGAGCAGGATAACAGGCAAAGATGAGTCAGGTTTTTTTTTTTTGCCAGGGTCACTGGCAGGATGCTGTTGCTGTTGGCAGAAATTTAGAAAGTCAGATGGATGAATTGTTTGAGGAAGGAATAATGGTGATGAATTTAATTCTTATTGAGGTCAGTGAGGATTGGAACAGTCATGTAAAACTTGGGAACTTGGAATATGGCCTGGATGTTGAAGGACAAATTAAATTTGGATACACGAAGAGGAGAGGTTTGGACTCTTTAGACCCAAGAACAGCATGCGAAGAGGTTCATAAGTGGATGTATTTATGCCAACTGTAACAAGGAATATTTAATTCAGCAGATATTTATTGAGTGTTATTGGATTTAAGTCCTATAATGTTCCCTATCTTCATGGCATGAGCTCCTATTCATCCTCCTAGATGCCACCCATTCTCTAAGCATGTCAGATGACTTGTTATTACAAGCTTAAGATGGTACTTAGTACTTTGCATGTTTTCAGTAAATATTTGCTGAACAGATAAATAAAGACCCACTTAATGCCAAGAATAGTGCAAAATACCCACAAACATAGAGGCAGAGAAAAATAGTTTGTGCCCCCAAAATGCTCACAGTCATTATTTATATGCACGTGTATTTATTTTCAGAACACTTTGTTACATGGGAATAGAGTTGCATGCAGAGCACAAGAGGTACTTCTGAATAGCCTTCAGAGAAAAGACACTGACATTCTCAGACAATGGGTGGCATCTAGGAGGATGAATAGGAGCTCATGCCAGGAAGACAGGGAAGTGGAGGAAGGAGTTCCAGAGTGAGGCTCTTACATATGCATAGGCATGGGCAATTGAAAGTTTATGGACTTTGGGGGATAACTATCAAATGTGTAGGATGTATATGGGTAAATGAAAGAAGAAAGATGAGACTGGAGATGTAGACCACTGGAGACCATTTCTTAAAGAGTCTTTTCTGTGATACTAAGGAGCTGTGAGTTATTCTGAAGGCCTGAGGTACATTGAGAAATTATGAAGAAAAGAGGTTACATAGGAGGTATATTCAAGAATAGCTGCCAGCAAGAGGGAGGCTGAGAAGGCCCAGTTTCCTACACATGACAGACATACTTATGCTTCCTAGGAAGGCCCCTAAGGAAGAGAATTACAAAGATTCATTTTCTAGATTCTCTTTCATCATTTGTTTTAAATCTTCTGGAGCCTAGATACTCTAGATATAGTTCCTATATGGCAAACTTTGCCCTTTTATTTCTCACCACCAAAAGTCATTGGTGGTCATGAGAAGCACCTCTTATTAACAGTTAAAAAGTAAAATACATTTGGACTTTTTTTTTTTTTTTTTTTTTGCGATATAGTCTTGCTCTCGTCCAGTCTGAAGTGCAGTGGTGTGATCTTCAATCACTGCAGCCTCCACCTCCTGGGTTCATGTGATTCTCCTGCCTCAGCCTCTGGAGTAGCTGGGAATACAGACATGCACCGCCATGCCCAGCTAATTTTTGTATTTTTAGTAGACGGGGTTTCACCAGGTTGGCCAAGATGGTCTCGATCTCTTGACCTGGTGATCTGCCCGCTTTGGCCTCCCAAAGTGTTGGAATCACAGGTGTGAGCCACTGCACCCAGCCTGGACTTTCAGCTTTTTATTTCCTAACTATGGGACATGGAAAAATGTTTGTTAGTATATATAAACTTGAGTTTCTTCATCTGAAAAATAAGGCTAAAAGTTTTTAAGTAAATATATGCATTTAATCAGTCTGTTGGATTGATTTAAGTTAGCAGGTGTTGAAAGACAGGATTTGTTTTTTTCCCCAAGTCTGCTTTTTTCTTACATTTGCAAATAAGAAGTTTTGTATCCAAACATATTATTCTTCCAAAGTTTTTAAGGATAAAGATGTACTTTTAAAAGAAGCTATAATTTAACATTTTCTTTCGGTTAAATATAATTATTCTAAAAATGGCATATCTCTACATTATGTTTGCTTGGTAAAACGGAATATTACTCGCCTGATTCCAGGATATGACATAAGTGGAAATAAGACAATTATAGAAAATTTTCATAACAAAGCTGCCATATAAAGCTTGTATGAGTGGATGGTTTAATTAGATTGGTTTTAGAGTTTCAGGTAGTCCAATTTCTTTATTCCTGGTTTTTACTTTCTGTTTGACCTTCTGGGAAGCTAACTGTATTTGTCTCAAACATTTCTTATCCACATGTCTTCATTATGTAATCATAATATTTGGTACATTTGAAGTGCCTGATATCTGACACTTCTAAATTTCTTCATAAATGTGGATTTAGGCTTTATAGGCCAGATGGCAAAAGTCAACAGAATAACAGTATTTATTAGGTATTAATGATTGTACTGGATGCTGTACTAAATAACAAAATTGAGAAAGAAAATATTTTCTGTGATTTCAGGTATCCTGCAATTTAGCCAGGCAGTCCAAACACAAATCCATTTTTGAAGAGGAAGAAAGTATTACCCATGGAAGTGACTGACATTGCCTTGATGATAGACCTAACATTACCAAAGAAATGTCATCTCAGAGCTGGAATCTTACAGACCATTGTGCTCCCTTAGACAAATGGAAACTTTCCAGCTAAACTGGTGTAATTCATTACTATTTACGTGGTAGCCCAATAACATACTGCCTTATTTCATGTTGGATTTGAAATTCAAAAAAGGAAACAAAACAAAATAAAACAAATTTGAGTTTCTTATAATTTATTTTATTATAGGGAGTTTTGTTCCAAGGCTGTTTAGTGACCAAAACCAAAAAGGCTGCTGTCTTTAATATGTAGCTTATTTCCCCACAAACACATTATTTGAACAGCAACTAAAAAAAGAGATAAAAAGACGTAGGGGGAATATACTAGGCAATCTCTTCTTCTTGACTCAAAGCTAAGAGGTTGTGACCAGCTGGACAGCTTTCCAGAAATCATAAGCAGATGACTGGGCCAGTTGCTTTTATTACAGGATTATAGAGGAATTCTGAGGTGTAAATGATTTGTGAAACAGTTCTATTTAGGAGTAGTTTTGCGGAGGTTTGGATCACTTCAGTGGGTTGAAGTTTGACATATGAAGTGATAACTGTATGCCTAGACAGTTCCAGCTGCTGAATTTGCAACTACAGTGAAGAGTTCTACCCACCCCCATCTGTCTAAGGGGCATCCCCACCTGTCATTTCTGTACTCTGGCCTCTATGACATGATGAATTGTTTTTAATTAGAATTGCAGACAATTTTTCATTCTCTGGATAATGTCCCAGCATATAACATGACATCCAACATAACTTTGGCAGTTTAGAAGTGAGCTTAAACAAACATGCAGTAATTATTTCCATAGTTATAAATAATTGTAAATAATTTGTTGAGAAATATACACTCATTACAATATAAACATGAAATGCCTTTATATTTTCCAATCTAAATTTGCAGCCTTGCTCTGTAGATCCTTTTCTAGCATCCTTTAACAACACTTTGGCTAGCTTCTGTAGCTTCCTAGTCACTTCTCAGTTATTAAGATTTAGCCTAGCCCAGTTTAGAACTTGAGTCTCCTGTATGAGTCAAAGCTCCCTCTCTCTACAGCATGGGCTGGAGTTGTAACCCTAACTTTATTGTAGGGGTGATATATGGTCCGGCTCTGAGATGCCTTCTGTGTTTTACTCTTTGAGGTGAAGAAGCTCTTCTGGTTTAAGGAAATGTGAGCAGAATGAGGGAGTAGGGAAGCACAGCTCTTGGAGTATAGCTGCTCTCATATTGGTGATGCTGGACAGTGCTCCTGCTGTCACCATATTCCATCTGGTTCTGGTCTCTGTCCATGTAGAGCGATGTTCACCTAAGTGCTGTGTGTGGTCCTTGGTAGCTGTCAACTTTACCCCTGCACCCTGTATCTTTAATGACTCAGATGGAGGAAGTCAGATTTTTCTTAAGTTCTGCATTTTCTTTCTCTGGATGGATGTCTCATTATAGGAAACCATGAGAACCCTTTCAAGTTTTTCTCCAGTTCCTATTCAGGGGCTTAGAGGTTAAGGAAATAAATTACCATCTTGTTCTTCAAAGCCACACTGTATCTTAGTATCTTGAAGCCTTGCCTGGCTGGCCGCCTCAGTGGGCTTTTCCTCCTCAGAAATCTGTTTTTCAGAAGAGGGCGTCAATCCCTGTGTTCCCATATCTCTCAAACTTCAGGGTTTGTGTTCTAAGTTCTTACTAGTCTTGTTCAACTCCATGACAGCACTAGGTAGGCCTACAGGTTGTTTCTACCCAGAAAGCATCCAACCAGCGTGGATGGCAGAACCTTCCAGTCTCGATGAATGAGTCTCTAGGAGTCACTCTCACTTAATTCCAGCGAGGAGAAAGCACAGAGAGAGGAGGGCATGGTCTCTATCCATGAGCTCTGCATTTTCCAACACTTGTAGGGGATGACAAGAAACTACAGTAGATTGGGTTAAGTATAGAATAAATTATATTTTAATAGATAAACTTAGGGCAAGATTATGGGATTTAGAAAGGCTAAAATGAACACAGTTGAGACATAGAACGTGTTTGGAGACAAAGAAATAGGTCAATTTGGTTGTGGCATCGGGGGTAATAAAAAATCAAGTTTCAGGCCTGGCGCAGTGGCTCACGCCTGTAATCTCAGTACTTTGGGAGGCCGAGGCGGGTGGATCATGAGGTCAAGAGATCGAGACCATCCTGGTCAACATGGTGAAACCCCGTCTCTACTAAAAATACAAAAAATCAGCTGGGCATGGTGGCGCATGCCTGTAATCCCAGCTACTCAGGAGGCTGAGGCAGGAGAATTGCCTGAACCCAGGAGGCGGAGGTTGCGGTGAGCCGAGATCGCGCCATTGCACTCCAGCCTGGGTAACAAGAGTGAAACGCTGTCTAAAAAAAAAAAAAAAAAAAATCAAGTTTCAGAAAGAGGAACAATTTGGGATATAGTTTTAATGGCCTTGAATTCCAGGTTGATGAGCTTTGAGTTAATTTAATTTATGAAGGGTTAAGAAGCTAAGATGCTAAGGATGTAGCTGTGAATGAAACAGAGGGACAGATTCTTACAAGTTTGGATATTGTTGCCTAAATTGCATTTCCAAAGCTTTTTTGAGTAGCAGCAAGTAATTCCGAAAGCTCTAGAATTCTAGCTGTGTATCTCTAGTGTTTGTTAGAGTTACTTCATTTATAGTTACAGAGAGTTATAGTTTTCATTTCAGTTATCTGGCACAAATGGAGTGTTTTTTTTAATCATAAATTTGTATATTAGCAATTTCTTAGCTCTTGGCAGTTAAGCTTAATAAGATGTATCAATCCATGATAACCTTTACTTAGAGTTACAGAGAAAACAGTACATTCTTGGTGTATGGTAAATAGCTCTTCCCTGGTATTGATTCAATGTGGGAAGATCTGTAACAATAAAGCAGCAATATGAAATTAAATTCTTGTTGATCACATTGACTGTTGTAGATTTAAAAAAAAACCTGTTTCCTGCTAACAGTCATACAATTTTCTAATATGGTTGGGCAATAGCATTGTTTGCTTTTGTTATGATCACTGTTCTAAATACTGTAGTATTATGTCATGACAAATAACACTAATAATAACAATATATAAAATTTATTGAGATCTTACTTTATGTCTTCCATTTTGTAAACACTTTCCGTGGGCTCATTTGAGCCCCACAGCAACTTCATTAGGAAGGTACTGAGGGAACTGAGCCATAGGGAGATTACATTTTTTGATTATGATCACATCACATGTAAAGGTGGAGCCAGGATATTGTTCAGGCAGTCTGAGTTCAATTGCTGGGCTCTTCAACATCTCAGCTGTGGCTGCGGCCATATGGAAGTCAGGATGGACATTGTGTTACATTCAAACATAAGAGGAATGTGAAGGTGGACTCACTGTGATTGGATTATATGGCTATGACCTTCAAATCTTTAATACAAGTTGATGGGGCTGCCTCTTTCTCTTAGCCTCTTTCCTTGATGAAAGTCTCTGAATCTCTTTCTGATTATAGCAGAATGGATGTCTCTAAAGCATGGCAACCTGGTAAGTTGCCGTGATTTTCTGTAGTTCTCAGCAGCCTGTGAATGGCATAACTGCAATCATTGTCCTTCCTTCACTGTCATTCCTACCTTCATGTAAATGTTGAGCACATAGAGAACAAAGAAGCAGATAGTATCAAGGGCAACTCCAGAAAGGTGGCAGTTCTTCATTATAATATCATCATTTGACATCAAGCCCTGAGCTTGAAACATTTGGAATAAGAGTTGAGCAAGCTCAGGAAGATTACTTCATACAAATTAATGGGGAGTTAATATCTTGATTAATTTTGTGAATTCATTAATTCATTAATTTTTTAGTGAACTATGAGGTATAATTTTTAAACAGTAAGATGAACCCATTTTAAATGTAAAACTTGATTTGTCACCAGACTGGAGTGCAGTGACGTGATCCTGGCTCACTGCAACCTTTACCTCCCAGGTTTAAGCAATTCTCTTGCCTCAGCCTCCTGAGTAGCTGGGACTACAGGTGCATGCCACCACTCTCAGATAATTGTTTTTGTATTTTAGTAGAGATGAGGTTTCAAAACGTTGGCCAGGATGATCTCAATATCCTGACCTTGTGATCTGCCCACCTTGGCCTCCCAAAGTGCTGGAATTACAGGCGTGAGCAACTGTGCCTGGCCCAGGTTGATAAATTTTGACATATGTATGTATCTGTGAAATATCAACCACAATCAACATGTAGAACTTTCTGTTATCTTAAGAGTCCCTTGTGCCAACTTCTAGTCACTTCTTATGCCATACCCTCAGCCCCAAGCAAACACTAATATGCTATCACCATAGATTAATTTTTCTTTCTAAAGTTTCATGTAAATGGAATAATATAATATATACTCTTTTGTGGGTAGTCTTTCTTGTTCAACAAAATGTTTCTGAGATTCATTCATGTTATTTCTTGTACTGATAGTTCATTCATTTTTATTGCTGACAATATTTTATTGTATTGACATATGACAAATCATTCATCCATTTACCTTTGATGAGCATTTGAATTCTTTCCAGCTGTCAGCTGTTATGAATGAAGCTACTCTGAATATTTGTGTAATAGTCTTATTGTGGATGGAAGGAAGTATTCATTTCTCTTGGTATATCAGTCAGGGTCCAATCAAGAGACAGAAACCACACAGTTTAGGGAACATTTAATTTAAAAATATTATTGAAAGTATTTAATAGATAATTATTAATAGAATACTATTATTAGAGCATTGGAGTAATGGGAAATTGGCTATTAAGAGATAAAGAGAGTTCTACAGAATATCAGATTAGCAGAATAGGAAGAAGCCACCACTCTTATTTGAGAGGGCATGTTCATGCCTCAATAGATAGTGGGGTATTTCTGTGAAGTGTCTCACCAACAGGACTCCACTGGCTATCTGCCTTCAGAAGTGCAAGGGGTAAGTCTTGATGGAAAGGAACTGTGCTTCAGAACTCATTGCACACCAGCCTGGTGACAAAAAAAAAAAAAAAAAATCAAGCAGTACATTTAAAATGAGTCCAAGGGAGGGCTGGGAAGCTGTTGAAGTGGAGATGCCTTACTGGTCACACTCACTGGGAGATGATTGTCTGGGTTACCAAGGAAAGCTGTTTACCCAGAGCAGGTTGACAGTGGCACTCCATAAGGAAGCATCCTAAAGGGATTTCAGGGGAAGCTGAGCCCAGGGAGGTGCCAGGCTGGCAGTACTCCATTGGGAAACATTCTGAGGAGGTGTTGAAATAAACTGGTTAAGTTGTCCTGCCAGTGACTCTTCTCTCTGGGTACCAGTGTATGCCATTTAAGGGAATGTGTTTAGCAGGTGGCACTGGTGGGGATTCCACTCTATGGGCCCCGAAGGAAGCTTCCCTGTCAGTGGCACTCCACTATAAAGCTACCCAGGGGAATGCCAAGGGAAGCTGGCCATGAGAACGTGTCATATACTCTTAGATACTGGGAACTGTAGGGAAAAAAATAACTGTGTGCATCGTGAGAGCCTGATGTAAGAAACAAACCAGAACCAGAACAAGAAATCCTTTTTTCTCTATTGTCTTTATAGAACCTTCTGTTACAAAGCCTCATATTGTGACACCTGGCAAAGGAGAACTATTTATAGGATTCAGCTTGATTATTACAGCCAGGTATTGCAAATTGGATATGGAACTGAGAGTCAATAAACTGGTAACTGACACAATTGGTAAATGCATAGGAGCACAGTCACTGAGTCATGTCATGTTATGTTGTGTTTCTATAAGCAATTGCCAAACTGCTTTCCAAAGTGGTTGTACCATTTGCATTCCCACCAGCAATACATGAGAGTTTCAGATACTCCATATCATTACCAATGTTTACTAGTATTGATCTGTACTATCTATCTATCTATCTATCTATCTATCTATCTATCTATCTACTTATTTATTTGAGACAGAGTCTTGCTCTGTTGCCCAGGTTGGAGTGAAGTAGCATGATCTTGGCTCACTGCAACCTCTGCCTCCCGGGTTCAAGCAATTCTCCTGCTTCAGCCTCCAGAGTAGCTGGGATTACAGGCACCTGCCACCATGCCCCCCTATTTTTTGTATTTTTAGTAGAGAAGTGGATTCACCATGTTGGCCAAGTTGGTCTCGAACTCCTGACCTCAGGTGATCCACCAGGCTCGGCCTCCCAAAGTCCTGGGATTACAGGTGTGAGCTACTGTGCCTGGCCTGCTCTGTACTTTTTGTAGTGAATGTGTAGTGCATAGTGTAGAACAACGTAGTGAACAGTGTAGTGATTTTAGTGAGTTTGATGCAGTATCACTTTTTGATTTTAATTCACATTCCTCTGATGTTGAAGAATGTGGATAATTATTTTAATTGGTCATTTTTATATCTATTTATGAGAAGTATCTGTTCAAATCTTTTGTTCATTACAAAAATATGTTATTGGTTTGTCTTCTTATAACTAAGAGTGTGTGTGTGTATTTGTGTGCATACGTGTGTCTGAGTGAGTAAATATATATATTCTAGATGTGGGTGCAGTGCCAAATATATGTTACAAATAATTTCCGTTGGTCTGTATCTTGCCTTTGTATTTTGTTAATGATGAGTTTCAAAGAGCAGAATTTAAAAAATTTGATTAAGTCTAACATTTTTTTAAGAGTGTTTTCTTTCCTAAGAAATTTTTGCCTAGGTAGCAAATTTTTTCTTTCATGTTTTATTCTGTAAGTTTTAGTGTATTAGCTTTTACCTTTAGATCTGTGATCCATTTCAGATTCTTTTTTTGTATGGAGTGAGATAATACTTGAAGTTCACATGTATATGAATATGAGTCATCCCACTACCCCAGGGAATACTCAGTTGTTCTAGCAACCTTTGTTAAAAAAGCTTTCTATTTCTCATTGAATTAGCTTAGATGCTGTCAAAAATCAATAGGCCAAATATGCTTGATGTGTTTCTGGATTCTGTAATTTGTTTCATAAACCTACGTTTTATCCTTATGCCAATACCATACTGTCTTTATTATAGCAGCTTTATGGCAAAATTTGCCATCCAACAGTTTAAGTCCTCCAGATGTGTACTTTGTCAAAACTGTTTTTGCTATTTTCATATTTTTTTTCTCTTTTTGCATTTCTATACACATTTTTTTCTATATACTTGTTAGAATCATTAATATTTACAAAAGCATCTCCTGAGATTTTGGTTTGGATCAAGTTGACTCAATGGATAAGTTTAAAGAGAACTAAATATGAACAATCTTAGTCTTATGATTAGTGAACATTGTGTGTTTATTTAGGTCTTTCTTTCCACAGTGTTTTGTAGCTTTCATTGTACAAATGCACATATAAATTGTTAAGTTTATTTGTACATCATTCATGGTTTTTGATGCTATTTTAAATGGTATTTAAACATTTATTGTCCAACTATTTGTTGCTAGTATATAGAAATAAACTTAATTGTTAAAATATTGGCATTAAACCTTGACTCCTTGTTAAATATACTTACTGGTTTTAAAAGGTTTTCTCTCTCTCTCTCTCTTTTTTTTTTTTCAAAGGGAAATCTGTCTTTCTTGTCTGTATTCCTTTTAGTTTCTTTTCTCACCTTGTTTCACTACTTACTACTATAGTGCTGAATAGAAGTAGTGAGATTGGAGTTCTTATCTTTGTTATCTAATATGGGGGGAAGCATTCTTTCATCATTAAGTAGGATATTAGAAGGGCTTTTGATAGATGCTTCTTCTATGGATAGTTTTCTGAGAGTTTTAAAATATGTTTTAATCAGGAACTCTTTTTCTGCATCTACTGAGATGGATGCATTTTAATATGTTAATGCAGTGAATTACACTGATTGATTTTTGAAGATGAAATCTGCCTTACATCTCTAGGATAAATTATTCTTGATTATGGTATATTATGCCCTTTTTGTATAGTGCTGTATTCTATTTTAAGAACTTTTGAAGATTTTATATCTATTTTCATGAAAGACATGTATCTGTAGTTTTCTTTGTTTTACTTTGGTTAAACTATCAGGTTATGCTCACCTTGTAAAATGAAATCATAATTTTTCTCTCATCTCTAGGTTTCCAAAAGAGTTTTTGTAGGATGGATATTATTTTTTACTTAAATATTAGATAGAATTATTAAAGTAATCTGAGTTCAGAAACTTTCATAGTTCTTGTTCAGATTTTAATAAAGAATTCAATATTTAATTGACATAGGAGTATTCATAATGCTTTCAAAAAACCTTTTATTTCCATTTATTTTTCTATTTTATTAACTTCTGTTTTTATCTTTATTTTTTTTCCTTCTATTTTGAGCTTACTTTGCTGTTCTTATTCTACAATATTGATATGAAAGCTTACATTACTGATTTTGGATCTTTCCTCGTTTCTGTCTTGTTTTCTAATTTAAATCCGTGTCTCTCACTGTAAACACTGTTTTAACTGTTTATTGCAGAATCTTATATGTCTTACTTTCATTTTTATTCAGTTTAATATGTTTTCTAATCTTCATTTACTTGGGGATTTCCATGTAATTTTTTTTTCTATTGATTTCTAGTATAACTCTGTTGTGGTCAGATACATTTTTTGAATGATGAGAGTTCTTTAAAATTAATTAAGACTTGTTTATGACCCATACTATTATATCTCTTGGTATACTTTGCATATACTTGAAGACAATTTGGATTCTACTGTCATTGGGTGTATATTTTATAAATGCCAATTGGGTAAATTTGTTAATAATGTTGTTTAAGAATTGTTTATACTTACAGATTTTCTGTCTGTTTGTTCTTTTTTTTACTTTTTTTTTTTAAGAAAGAGAGAAAGAAAGAAAAAGAATAAAAAAAAAAAGAAAAAGAAAAAAAAGAATGAAGGAGAGGAAGAAAGATGAAGAGGGAGAGAGAACAGGGATGTTACTTTATTGCCCGGGCTAGAATGCAGTCTAAAAATGGGTATGCCTGTAATTGTGTTTTTAGTAATAGAGACATAAAAAAAAATGAGGGAAGAAAATAATTAACAAGCAGCCAACCAATATTTCATTTAAACCTATAAATAGGTGTGATGTGGTACTGATAAGAGTGTATATTTTGTGTATTTAAAGTGGAGAGCTCTATAAATATTAATTAAGCCTATTTGTTCTGGATCTGAGTTCAAGTCCTGGATATCAATGTTAACTTTCTGTCTCATTGATCTGCCTAATATTGGTGTTGAAGTCTCCCACTATTATTGTGTGGGAGTCCAAGTCTTTTTATAAGTCTTATATATCTGGGTATTCCTGTATTGGGTGCGTATATATTTAGGATCTTTAGCTCTTCTTGTTACATCCTTTTATCATTATGTAATATCCTTCTTTGCTTCTTTTGATCTTTGTTGCTTTAAAGTCTATTTTATCAGCAAAAATTGCAACTCCTGCTTTCTATTTATTTATTTTATTCTATTTATTTGTTCTTTCAATCGCTGAGAGAGGAGTGAGAAGAATGTTGAATTTTCCAATTATAATTGTACATTTATTTATTTTCCTTTTCAGTTCTTCCAGTTTTTGCCTCTTGTTTTTTGAAGTTCTATTATTAGGTGCATACAAATTTATAATTTCTATGTACTCTTCATCAGTTGATTCCATTACCATTGTGACGTGCTTCTTTTCGTCCTGATCACATTCCTTGTTTCGAAGTCTATCTTCTCTAACGTTAAAAACAGTATTCTCATGATTACAATTTTTGTGGTATATCTTTTTTGTCATTTCCTTGTATGTATCTATAACTTTACATTTTAAGTGAATTTCTGCATTTTAATTGGTGCATTTAAACTTTACTGTTACTATAGATATGTTTCAGTTTAAATCTACCATATTTCTATTTATTTTCTATTTGTCTTTCTGGCTTTCTTCTTTTTGTGACTTTTAAAATTTTAATTGTTAATTTAAAAATATTTTATGTTGTTCTTCATTATTAGCTTATGTATTATAACCCTTTGATTTATTTTTATTTTTGTTTTTTATTTTTGAGATGGAGTCTTGCTCTGTCACCAGGCTGTAGTGCAGTGGTGTGATCTGGGCTTACTGCAACCTCTGCCTCCCAGGTTCAAGCAATTCTCCTGCTTCAGCCTCCCAAGTAGCTGGGACTATAGGCATGTGCCATCACACCCAGCTAATTTTTGTATTTTTAGTACAGATGGGGTTTCGCCATGTTGGCCAGGATGGCCTTGATATCGTGACCCTGTGATCCACCCGCCTCAGCCTCCCAAAGTGCTGGGATTACAGGCGTGAGCCACTGGGCCTGGCTGATTTATTTTTAATAAGTTGTTCTAGGGTGCCTTTGCTCAATCTGAATTTAAAGGCAGAATTATACCAATATCCTAAGACATCTGTTGTATATAATGAACTATTTTCTTTCTTATTTGCCTAATATGGAGCTATTTATTGACCATCCGTTGGAAAATGAAATAGTCACTCACATAGTTTTCTGTGTTCAGTGGTCCACATGAGAGCCTGGGGTGATTAAAGATGATATAAGAAAGTTTACAATATGCTTATTGTGTTCACCTTTGAATAACCTTCACACATAAGAACCCTAACCCACCTGTACTTCTACCTGTCCTCTCCTGTCCTTTTAAAAGACCATACATTTTGCATATATATATATATATATATATGTATATACATATATATATATACACACATATGTGTGTGTGTATATATATATATACATATGTATATGTGCACAAATTCTTTTTTGCTTTAAATAGTAAATTTTGTTTTAAAGAAATTAAAAATGGGAAACAACTTATTTTATATTTCCTAATATATTTACGAATTTTCAATCTTTTCATTCTTTTTTGGGGACTCATTTTCATTGATCCTTTTCTTTCTCTTTGAAGAACTTTCTTTAACATATTCTATAGTGCATATTGGCTGGCATTAAATTCTTTCAGCTTTTTTTTCTGAATGTGTTTATTTTGCTCTCATTTAAAAAATATGTTCTCTAGGTATAAAATTCTAGATTGTCTGTTTTTTCTTCATCAATTTAAAGTCATGGCTCCATTGACTGCTGCACACATATTTGTTTCTCTGTAAGTAATGTATCTTATTTTCTCTGGATGCTTTTAAATACTTATATTTATCATTACCCTTTGACAATTTAAATGTGAAATGTGTGATATAATTTTTTTGTACTTATTCCACTTGAGTTTACTGAAATTCCTGCAAGATTTATAATTTTCATCAAATTTATTAAAATTGTAGCTTTTTAAAATAATTTTTCCATTTTCCATATCTTTTTTCTCTTCTAGAACTCCATATCTCTTGGTTAGACCTCTTACTATTATGCTTCAAGTCACTGAGGTTTTGTTTCTTCTTCTCCCATTTTTTCTTTCTCTAAACTCCATTTGGATATTTCTTTTTTGGATATGTTTTCAAATTTACTACTTTTTTCTATTCATTCCATATCTAATTCCATTCTATTCATATCTAATCTGCTCTTAATATTATCCAATGAATTTGTTTTCAAATATTGTTTTTCAGTTTTAGATATTCCATTTTATTATTTTCTGTATTTAATTTCTCGTCTCATGTGTAAATTTTCCTTTATGTTAAGAAATAATTTTAGTATCTACTTTTACATTTTGTTTAAGCAGATATTATATTATATCATTTCTGCCATTTCAGGGTTGGTTTTTATTGACTGATATTTTCCTGGGTAAGAGTCATATTTTCCAGTTTCTTTTCCATTTGTAATGATATTTTATTAGATACAGGAAATTGTCAATGTTACATTGAGTGTCTGGACTTTGTTTTCTTTTTTAAAATTATATTGGATTTTTTTTTCCTAGCTGTTGGTTAATTCCAGCTTAGGTTGATCCTTTTGAAGCTTTTAAAGAAGTTTCAATAGAATGAGTCTGGAATAGCCCTTTTTCTGGAGGTAGATTACTCCTACCACATGCATGGAACTTCTAGGTCTTTACTGATTATTCCAAGTGGTCAATGAGGAATCTCTATTCCATCAGAACTCAAATGTTTACCACTTCTGTGTGGACTCTAGGAATAGTTGAGCTGATCACCACCTGATTATTCCGTCACAATTTTGTGACATATGTATGACTCAGTATTCAGTGGATTCAAAAAGATCCCTGTAAATACTTCTGGAGCTCCCGCTTTTTCCTACAACTACTTCTTCTCTATAACTCTACTGCAGATAGTCCAGCCTCCAGAGCCTGTTTGAAATCTGATCATTATGTCCTCGACTTGGTGAGGATTGCTGTGTTCTGCTTAGGATCCCTTTTCCCTCTCTGATGTATAGGGCGTAGCTCTAGGCAGAAAGCCAGGGCAAGCATAAGGCTAACCTCATTTGCCTGCCTTTTCATAGTGATTGCATTCCTGTATTGTTTGTTTTTCTAGGTCTGAAAGTGGTTTTTTTGTATCCTGTCCCAGTTTTCATTTTGTTTACAGTGGAAGACTACATATAGGCTCATTGTTTTATAACTAGATGCAGAATCAGTGGATTAAATTAACAATTGAATGATTTACTGGTGAACATGCAATCAATGTGCAAGGAGATGGAGATTCTTTTTTTTTCTTATTTTACTTTAAGTTCTGGGATACATGTGTAGAATGTGCAGGTTTGTTACATAGGTATACATGTGCCATGGTGGTTTGCTGCACCCATCAACCCGTCATCTAGGTTTTAAGCCCTGTATGCATTAGGTATTTGTCTTAATGCTCTCCCTCTCTTGTCCCCCACCCCTCTGACAGGCCCTGGTGTGTGATGGTCCCATCCCTGTGTCCATGTGTTCTCATTGTTCAACTCCCACTTATGAGTGAGAACACACAGTGCTTGGTTTTCTGTTCCTGTGTTAGTTTGCTGAGATTGATGGCCTCCAGCTTCATCCATGTCCCTGCAAAGGACATGAACCCATGCTTTTTTATGACTGCATAGTATTCCATGGTGTATATGTGCCACATTTTCTTTATCCAGGCTATCATTGATGGGCATTTGGGTTGGTTCCAAGTCTTTGTTATTGTAAATAGTGCTGTGATAAACATACATGTGTATGTGTCTTTATAGTAGACTGATTTATAATCCTTTGGGCATGTACCTAGTAATGGGATTGCTGGGTCAAATGGTATTTCTGGTTCTAGATCCTCCAGGAATTGTCACACTGTCTTCTACAGTAGTTGAACTAATTTACACTCCCACCAACAGTGTAAAAGCATTGAATAGCAAGGACCTGGAACCAACCCAAATGCCCATCGACGATAGACTGGATAGGGAAAATGTGGCACATATACACCATGGAATATTATGCAGCCATCAAAAACGATGAGTTTGGGTCCTTTGTAGGGACATGGATGAACCTGGAAACCATCATTCTCAGCAAACTGACAGAGGAGCAGAAGATCAAACACCGCATGTTCTCACTCATAGGCGGGTGTTGAACGATGAGAGCACATGGACAAAGGGAGGGGAGCACTACACACTGGGGTCAGTTGGGGGGACATAGGGGAGGGACGGTGGGGGGTGGGGAGCTGGGGGGGGATAGCAGGGGGAGAAAGCCACATGTAGGTGATGGGGAGGAAGGCAGCAAATCACACTGCCATGTGTGTTCCTATGCAACAATTTTGCATGTTCTTCACATGTACCCCCAAACCTAAAATACAATAAAATAAATAAATGGGGAAAAAAAAAAAAAAAAAAAAAAAAGAAATGGAGATTCTTAAGGGTTTGTTTGGCTCAGCCACAGAAAAGCCTTATGAACACTGGCAGTCTCACAGATATACTCCTTCCTTCCAAGTTGCCCCACCTCAATTTAATGCAACTGCCTTGTCAGTGGATCTTGTCAGATATCTTGGAGTCCTCCTTGACTTCTGATCTTGTTTTTGGTGGTACAATTGAAATTTTGTCAGTTGTGTCATCAAAGTAGCATCTTGTCCCCATTTCCATTACTATCGTGCCTGTGCCTGTTCTAGCTCACTGTTTTCTCTGCAATTTTTCTTACAACCTATACCCACACCTCTCTCCAGTTTAAGGTTGACAGAGTAGCTAAAATACTACTTTAAAAATGTAAGTCATATATAGTAAGTTCTGTTCTAAACTTTAATGATTTGTTATCTTACCCAGAGTCAAAACCAGATTCCTTAAAATAGCCTACAAGGCCCTACACCAAATAGCCTCAGTTAACTTCTCTTTTCCTGGTACTCATTGCATTCCAGACATAGTGGTGCCCTTGATTTTTCTCAAACACACCAGGCATGATTTCACCTCAGGAATGATTTCTGTGATTCTACCTCTTAGCATTACAGTTATCTTTGCTTTTTTATTTATATTTTTTAGAGACAGGGTCTTGTAGCTTCAAAGGTGACTTTGAATAAAACTATGCTCATGTTAAGAGAAACAATGTGGATACCTGATGCAAGAATAAAAAACAAACTAGGTCCAGTGGTGTGCACCTGTAGCCCCAGCTACTAGGGAGCCTGAGGCAGGAGGATCTCTTGAGCCTAGGAGTTTGAATTCAGGCTGGACAACATAGCAAGACCCTGTCTTGTCACCTATTTTTTTTTATCTTGCCTTGAATATAATTTTTTTCATCTTGCCTTTAATGTAATTTTTTCTATTTTAATCATTGTAATATCTCTGTTGCCAAAAATACCATTGAGCATATGGTGCATACTCCAGATATATTTGTTGGATAAGTGAATACTTGAAGTCAGATATCTTAATGACCAGTTACTTGTGCCTTGTAGACTCAGTATTTCTTTGCTCTTGGCAATGTTGTACAAAAAGTTAGAGAATCCTCATCTTGACTCCTTTTTTTTTTTTTTTTCTTTCTCTACACTTCACATAGGCCACCATGTTGCCATGTTCTCCATTTTGCAGGCTGGTTCACATAATACAGATGACTAGGCCGGAGCTTTCTTTTGTATTCAGACATATTTTTTCTGGCTTTGCCCAGTGGTTATTTTGTCTGAACTTCGAAGTTCCCAAATAGACTCAGGGATCTATCTCTTGGAGTGGCTTATTTCTACTGAGAACTAATTTTTTCATTTGTGGTTTATTTCTGAGATTTTCATTTTCAAATGGCAACATTAATTTAAATTCCAGGGCAACTCATTGTAGTCACTAGGAACCACTTTGAAAGTGTTAAAAATAAGTTCAGTTCAGCTGAGAACATTTGAATTCATATAATAGTGTTTATTCGCTGCCACTTCCTTATTATAAATGGTGGTTAGGTGTATAGACCAACCCACAGAAACCTATTTTATTCACATGAAGCTGAGCTATAGTTCTAATACTCTCATTGTACATATCTGATTTATAATCTTTTTAATATGAGAAAATACATCCATGTTTTAAGCAGCTGTGACAGCTATTTGGCTGCAAATTCCAACACATTAATCTATAAACATTTTAAAAATACAGAGCCTAATGATAAGTTTACATCTACTTGGAAATATTTCATTATCTTGGATAAAATGTAACAACCGATGTTGACTAAATATTGTATATAGCAACTGGAAGTTAGAAAGTGTTAAGTGGTAACATTTAGACTTAATTTTATAGTTTTTCATCTGTATTTTATACAACATTGTGGCCCTTCTCTTCAGTCTGTGTACCATGTTTTCCTCTTTTCTCTCTGTATCTTCTGGTTAGCAAATCATATACTGAGACTGACTCTTTTAGCATTTAAAAGTTTAGCAATTTTGTTATGAAAAAGACAGAGAATTTACTGCAGAATGGCAAGGGACCATTCTCATGGCCTTTGTTTTGTTTTAATAGGGTGGTTGAGAGGAAAAAGATGCAGTTCAGCTCTGAATTCTGGTCTGGAACATCTGTGTAGATAGTCAGTGTTCCTGCCATTGTGACTGTGGTCCCTTAGAATTGCAGAGTGACCCCCCAAAAAGATACCAATGTCCTCCAGTAAAGTGAATGAACTTTTAGATCATGATGGCCATTCACAACATCAGATTAGGCTATATGGTATATCTAGCCTGATTCAATACATTTGCAAAGAATTTATTACATGTCCCTGTCTTTGTATACTTCAGGTTCCCATCTATTATTTAGCAATCACCATTCTGTAATAGACCACTATTAAAAGAGATTGGAAGAAGGAGCCCTTTACTTCCATTTCAGGGATGTTTGCATATCGAAGTATGTGAATTCTCAGGTTTTCTTTGGAACGATTTGAATTTTATTGTATACTATTCACACTGGCATCCAATTATTCAACTTCTGATATTTGTGTATTGCCCAAATATTCTTGAACAATTGCTAGAAGTACCTAGCATTCCTCAAACTGACACCTATGGATTCCTTGGATCTTTCAGAACTTATTTTTGGTTATTCATGAATACAACAATAATGTTTATATTTTCTATTTGATTATATAAAATAATTGATATAAGATATTTTGGATTGCCTGGATGCCGATGCCCCTTTTGTACTATTTTACATTTATATTGGAACAAAGTAAAAATCAATTGATATCACAATAATGAATGCAGAGTTTAGTCTTAGTTTAAATTTAGAAAATAGTTGGGAGAATTGAATCAGCATAGGACTCTGGTACAAAGATGTAAAATACAAAAGAATATGCATCATACCACATTTACCTTTTAGGTGAACATGCTGGGTGATTAGGTAGATCCCATCTTTGTATAAATTACAACATTTCTTTCATTCTGTTTTGCAATGTTATAAAAACATTTTCATTAGTGATATTTTTTAATTTGGTATTCAATTTTGGTGTAGAAATATGTGGACTGTCATGTAAAATGAACAATTGGTCGTCAAAAGCAAGCTTGCTGTTGAAAAATAACAAAAATTAATCAATGGTCAATATACGACAATAATTAAACCGATGGTAACTGACACACAATCTATAAAAACTGTAGATAAATACAGCTTTCCACTGGAATACTCATTATTGTCAACTAAGTTTTAGAAAAAGCATTATGTATTACATTAAATTGACTAAGATAGATTAATTGCTTGTTAAGAAATTCCTCCACTCTTATTTCCCTATAGAGAGATATCCCCTTTGTCATTTTTTAGTGCGTCCCTTTGATTCTACTCTCCTCTTCTTTACTTTTTGTTCATCTTTTCAAAAAACCAGCTTCTGCATTTATTTTTTTTTTTGAGGGTTTTTTTTTTTTCATGTCTCTATCTCCTTCAGTTCTGCTCTAATCTTAGTTATTTCTTGTCTTCTGCTAGCTTTTGAATTTGTTTGCTCTTGCTTCTCTAGTTCTTTTAATTGTGATGTTAGGGTGTTGATTTTACATCTTTCCCACTTTTTGTTTCAAAGTTTCAAATAACTTCTTTATTTCTGCCTTAATTTCATTATCTACCCAGTAGTCATTCAAGAGCAGGTTGTTTGGTATCGATGTAGCTGTGCAGTTTTGGGTGAGTTTCTTAATGCTGAGTTCTAATTTGATGGCACTGTGGTCTGAGAGACTGTTACGATTTCTGTTCTTTTCCATTTGCTGAGGAGTGTTTTACTTCCAATTATGTAGTTGATTTTAGAATAAGTGCTGTGTAGTACTGAGAAGAATACATATTTTGTTGATTTGGGGTGGACAGTTCTGCAGATGTCTATTAGGTCTGCTTGGTCCAGAGCTGAGTTCAAGTCCTGAATATCCTTGTAAATTTTCTGTCTCATCGATATGTCTAATATTGACAGTGGGTTGTTAAAATCTCCCATTATTATTTTGTGGGAATCTAAGTCTTTTTGCAGGTCTCCAAGAACTTGCTTTATGAGTATGGGTGCTCCTTTGTTGGGTGCATACATATTTAGGATAGTTAGCTCTTGTTGTTGATCTCTTTGCCATTATTTAATGCCTCTTTTTTTTTTTTTGCCTTTTTTGATCTTGTTAGTTTAAAGTCTGTTTTATCAGCGACTAGGACTGCAACCACTGCTTTATTTTTGCTTTTCATTTGTTTGGTAAATATTCCTCCATCTCTTTATTTTGAGCCTATGTGTGTCTTTGGACATGAAATGGGTCTCCTGAATACAGCATGCCAATGAGTCTTGACTCTTTATTCAATTTGCCAGTCAGTGTCTTTTAATTGGGGCATTTAGCACATTTGCATTTAAGATTAACATTGTTACATGTGCATTTGATTCTGTCTTCATGATGCTAGCTGGTTATTTTGCATATTAATTGAAGCAGTTTCTTAATAGTGTCATTGGTCTTTATAGTTTGGTTTGTTTTTGCAGTAGCTAATACCGGTTTTCCTTTCCATATTTAGTGCTTCCTTCAGGAGCTCTTGTAAGGCAAGCCTGGTGGTGACAAAATCCCTCAGCATTTGCTTTTCTGGAAAGGATTTTGTTTCTCCTTTGCTTCTGAAGCTTAGTTTGGCTGGATATGAAATTCTGAGTTAAGATTATTTTCTTTAAAATGTTGAATATAGGGTTCTGCAGAGAGATCCGCTGTTAGTCTGTTAGGCTTCCCTTGGTAGGTAACCTGACTTTTCTCTCTGGCTGCCCTTAACATTTTTTTCTTTGTTTCAGCCTTGGAGAATCTGGTGATTATGTGTCTTGGGGTTGCTATTCTCGAGAAATATCTTAGTGGTGTTCTCTGTATTTCCTGAATTTGAATGTTGTCCTGTTTTACTAGGTTGGGGAAGTTCTCCTAGATAATATCCTGAAGTATGTTTTCAAAATTGGTTCCATTCTCCCCCTCACTTTCAGGTACACCAATCAATCATAAATTTTGTCTTTTCACATAGTCTCATATTTCTTGGAGGCTTCCTTCATTCCTTTTCATTCTTTTTACTATAATCTTGTCTTCATGCCTTATTTCAGTAAGTTGATCTTCAATCTGTTATATCCTTTCCTCTGCTCAATTAATTTGGCTATTGATACTTGTGTATGCTTTACAAAGTTCTCAAGCTGTGTTTTTCAGCTCTATCAAGTCATTTATGTTCTTCTCTAAACTGGTTATTTGAATTAGCAGTTCCTGTAACCTTTTATCAAGGTTCTTAGCTTCCTTGCATTGGATTAGAACATGCTCCTTTAGCTCAGAGGAGTTTGTTATTACCAACTTTTCAAAGCCTACTTCTGTCAATTCACCAATCTCATTCTCCATCTGGTTTTGGGCCCTTGCTAGAGAGGAGTTCCGATCATTTGGAGAAGAGGCATTCTGGTTTTTGGAATTTTCAGCATTTTTGTGCTGGGTTTTCCTCATCTTCGTGGATTTATCTACCTTTGATCTTTGAGGCTGAATAACCTTTTGATGTGTTTTTGTGTGAGAGTCCATTTTGTTGATGTTGATGTTGTTGCTTTCTGTTTGTAAATTTTTCTTCTAACAGTCAGGCCCCTCTTCTGCAGGTCTGCTGGAGTTTGCTGGAGTGCAACTCCAGACCCTGTTCGCCTGGATATCACCAGTGGAAGCTGTGGAATAGCAAATATTGCTCCTTGCTCCTTTCTCTGAAAGCTTCATCTCAGCGGGGCACCAGCCTGATGCCAACTGGGGCTTTCCTGTTTGAGGTGTCTGTTGACCCCTGTTGGAAGGTCTCTCCCAGTAAGGGGGCCCAGGGGTCAGGGACGCACTTTAGGAGGCAGTGTGTCCCTTAGCGGAGCTTGAATGCTGGCTGGGAGAATCTTCCTTGTCAGTATCAGCTGCTGTCTTCAGAGCTGGCAGGCAGGAACATTTAAGTCGCTGAAGCAGCACCTACAACTGCCCCTTCCCCCAGGTGCTCCGTCCCAGGGAGATGGGAGTTTTATCTATAAGCCCCTGACTGGGGCTGCTGCCTTTCTTTCAGAGATGCCCTGCCCAGTGAGGAGAAATCTAGAGAGGTAGTCTGGCTACAGCTGCTTTGCTGTGCTATGCTGAATTCCGCCCAGTTCAAACCTATGGGCCTTAGCACCGTCAGAAGAAAACCGCCTACTCAAGCCTCAGGGATGGCAGACACCCCTCCCCACACCAAACACCATCATCCCAGGTAGACTTCAGACTGTTGTGCTGGTAGTGAGAATTTCAAACCGGTGGTTCTTAGCTAGCTGGGCTACGTGGGAATGGGACCTGCTGAGCGAGACCACTTGGCTCCCTGGCTTCAACCCCCTTTCCAGGGGAGTGGATGGTTCTGTCTTGCTGGGGTTCCAGGAGCCTCTGGGGTGTGAAACAAACCAAAAAAACCTCCTGGAGCTAGCTCAGTGTCTGCCCAAACAGCCGCCCAGTTTTGTGCTTGAAACTGAGCCCTGATGGTGTAGGCATATGAGGGAACCTCCTGATCTGCACATTGCAAAAACCGTGGGAAAAGCACGATAGCGGGGCCAGATAGCACAGTCCCTCATGGCTTCCTTTGGCTGGGGGAGGGAGGTCCCTGGCTCCTTGCAGTTTCTGTGTGAGGCAATGCCCCACTCTGCCTCTGCTCATCCTCCGTGAGCTGTATCCACTGCCTAACCAGTCCCAATGAGACAACTGGGTACCTCAGTTGGAAATGCAGAAATCACCTGCCTTCTGTGTTGGTCTTGCTGGGAGCTGCAGACTGGAACTGTTCCTATTCAGCTATTTTCCCAGGTCCTCTCGAATTCAGTCTCTCTCTGATACAGTCTTTCTTTCTCTCTCCCTCTCTCCCACCATCTTAACTCCACCCCACCACATTTGAACTAGAACAAAGCTGTGATCCTGTGTAAATTGTAGCTGCTCTGTAGATCTAAACTTTCTATAAGTAAGCTGTCTCAAGATTTGAACTCAGGCAAGTTATCCTCAGCCCAAGCCATGTTCTTCAACAACTTTATCAGCATGAAAGATGATATTCTGCTCTCCATTTGTCTCTTCCATTTGATTGGTTCCAATCTTGGGAAAGGGAGGGGTTAATCACTGCTGAGCCTCTAAAGCTCCAACAGTTTTCTTTTATTTTGTAAATTTGTCTTAGTTTTATGGTTAATGAGCACTATATGCAAATAATTTTATTTATTTTTACATTACATAAATATAAGTACAATTATAATGAAAAGAATTTAAGCCAACACCAAAAACCCCTGAACATGTTTTTTCTTTAATATGCATCCATATAACACATAAGTTGGAGAAAATCTGAGACAGCAGAATTGTCATTAACACACTCAAACTCAATCAAAATAAAGATTAAAGCAATTTCCCTAGAAACTTAAAAAAAATAAAGTCAACAACAACAAGAATTTTAGAATATGGTAATGATTATAAGTAGTTTTTGAATTTCTCTGCATTCACCATAAAAAATAAAGAAAGAAACTTTTCTTGCTTTTAGGCAATATATATGAAAAAACTGGCTGATGAAATATGAATCCTAAAATGTGACTAGATCAGACTAGGTCAGCAGTAAAACCCACATCATAGAAACCTGTAGATGTGACTGCCCATTTCCTGGAAATAGAACTGTTATACCTTTCTATAGGAATGCAGTCAACATGTTCCAGTCTATGGGAAGAACCCTGCGGGAGAAATGGCATCTTTAACACATAACTAAAAGAGTAAAAAAGGGTTGATTAGAGAGACTTCCAGGGAATATTGGCATGTTGAGCATCTGCAATGTATGACTCATAATTGAATCTTGACTAAAAGTATAAAATTATAAGAAAAGTTAGAAGACACGAATATAACTAAGTATTTTCCTTATTAATCAAAACTTTTTAGATGTGATAATGGTATTGTCGTTTTTTTTAAAAAAGAATTTCTAACTTTTAGAGGTGCTTAATGAAATATTTACATGTAAAATAATATGGTGCCTGGAAAGGAGGATATAAAAGAAGGCATAGATGGAATAAGACTGATGAGTATTGAATTATTGAAGCTGGATTATTGAGGTATATTATAGCATTCTCTTTAGTGTGACATATGTTTGAAATTTCATGTAGTAAAAATTTTTAAAAACCCCTTAGTAGCACAAATGGACATTGAAATGAGACCACCAGGACCAAATGATGGGCTATTAGACTTCAGAGAAAGTGTTTTCACAGTTCAAATAAAAGGAAGGCTAAAGAGATTTGAAATCCTAAGTATCTAGTAAAATTATTTCCAACCCTATTCAAATATTGGGGCTCCCTAGCAATCTACAATAGCAGGTAAGATCAAACTTATTTCTTTTAACTTTGGAATATATTTTCTTCTTACAGCTAAAAAAGGCTTATCCAATAGATTGACAATTCCCCTAAACATTTATCAAACCATAGATTTATAACGTGTGGCTGAGAATGATTCACTTTAGCTCTTCTGGGAGCTGGGACATCTGATATACTGAGCAAAGCCTTCCAGCCTCTAGCTGTATGCAGCATTGTCTTTTTTGTCTTTTAAATTTATTATACCTTAAGTTCTGAGGTACTTGTGCAGATCGTGCAGGTTTGGTACATAAGTATACATGTGCCATGGTGGTGGTTTGCTGCCTCCATCACCCAGCCGTCTACATTAGGTATTTCTCCTAATGCTATCCCTCCCCAAGCCCCCCACTCCCTGCTATTCCTCCCCTAGCCTCCCACCCTCCAGGCCCTCGTGTGTGATATTCCTCTCCCTTTGTCCGTGTGTTCTTATTGTTCAACACCCACTTATGGGTGAGAACATGCAGTGTTTGTTTTCTGTTCTTGAGCCAGTTTGCTGAGAATGATGGGTTTCAGCTTCATCCATGTTCCTGCAAAGGACATGAACTTATCCTTTTTTATGGCTGCATAGTATTCCATGGTGTATATGTGCCACATTTTCCTTATCCAGTCTATCATTGATGGGCATATGAGTTGGTTCCAAGTCTTTGCTATTGTGAACAGTGCCATAATAAACATACATGTGCATGTGTCTTTATAATAGAATGATTTATAATCCCTTGGGTATATATCCAGTAATGTAATTGCTGGGTTAAATGGTATTTCTATTTCTACATCCTTGAGGAATTGCCACACTGTCTTTCACAATGGTTGAATTAATTTACACTCCCACCAACAGTGTAAAAGCTTTCCTATTTCTCCACATCCTCTGCAGCATCTGTTGTTTCCTGATTTTTTTAATGATCGCCATTCTAACTGGCATGAAGTGATATCTCTTTTTTATCTTAATAAACTATACAGATATTGTTATTTTAAAATCCCTCTTATGCCCTAAAAATGCATGGGAAGTGCTAGACTGTACTATAAATCTGACTCGTGATTCCCTCTACATAGGAACTATTCTCTTTGTCCTACATCATTGTTCAGAAGGTTAATGTGTTTTCCCAAACAGAGATATACACTTCACATAGAAGCAGATGTCAATCCCCCAACTAATATTTATTTATTGATTTCCTAGACACAGTGGGGAGGGAAGATACATGCTTTATCTTACCATCTGTTCTCTCTAAAAATCCCTTTATTTCTCCACTGGCTCTGATATTACAAAGTCACTAGTGTGCTCAGTCTGTGGTCAGTTAATAAACATTTAATGAGTGGATAACAAATGTCTGACTCAGTGTTGCATTCTAGAGCTAAAGAGGTAAATATGCAAGACATGGTTCTTGCCATTCTTTTCTTAGTTCTCAGTCTCCTTGGTCTCATTGCTAACACTGACACCAATGAAATCTACCTTGTAGAAACTTTATAATTCATAAGTTACCAGATGGCTCCCTAAGCTCTCTGCTCCATGATTATTGCATCATTCTAAAAATTTACTGATTGATGCTGCCTCTGATGAAATATAGGCATTTATTTCATCCTTTCTCATTTATTTAACAGTATTGAGACTACTACTATGTTCTGGGCTCAGGGAACCCATCTGTCCAGCAGGAGACAGAGATTGCTAAAGACTAGTAAAGTACAAGAAAGTACAATTAACTAAGAGTTCTGAAGGACACTGTCTGATGGCTAAGGGAGCACGTCACAGAAAATGGAAGTTAGTCAGGGTTTCAAAGGATGACATACCCAGTTGGGTTGTTGTTTTATTTTCACTGTTCCTTTTTCTTCCACATAGCTGGGATTAGCCGTAAAGCATTCACCTATTCATTCAGTGAACAAATACTTACCAAGCACCAACTATGTCAGAGGGATCTGCTAGGCAGATTCAGCAGGTGAATGGTCACCAAACCAGCAAAGAACCTGTGTAGGAGGGGTCCTCAACCGCCAGACTGTGGACCAATAGCGATCTGTGGCCTATTAGGAACCGGACCACACAGCCGGAGGTGAGCTGCGGGTGAGCCAGCGAGCATTACTGCCTGAACTCCACCTCCTGGCAGATCAGTGACAGCATTAGATGTCTATAGGAGTGGGAACCCTATTGTCAACTGTGCATGCGAGGGATCTGGGTTGCACACTCCTTATGAGAATCTAACTAATGCCTGATAATCTGAGGTGGAACAGTTTCATCCCGAAACCAGCTCCCTCACACCCCCATCTGTGGAAAAATTGTCTTCTACAAAACTGGTCTGTGGTGCCAAAAAGGTTGGGGACCACTGTCCTATAGGGAATATAATCTGGGGCAGTGACAGAGAGTCACTAATACAGGATCAGATACTCATGGATCAAGTCCAGACAGAAATAGAAAATCTAGTCTAATTCTTGGAAGATAGTGTGTCCTCAGGAATTTGTGACAGTGGTATAATCAGACAGTTTTGGAAATGTGGGCATATAATCCAGTTAAATCATTTTCCATTTCAGGTAAAATCTATGCCATTTATATGAGTTCACATCCCAAATATGTTATCTTGAGCAAAGTTATCCATTCTGTGTTCTTGTTTCCATATTTGTAAAATGAAATAAAGAAGAACTTTATTTCATTTTACAAATATGGAAACAAGAACACATTTTACAAATACGGAAATAAGAACTTATGTAAGTTCTTGTGGGATATTAAATGTAATTTATATAACTCAAGAGTTTTTGTCACTTGAATGTGCTCCATAAATGCAATTGTTTAAAGTTTGTGGATTTTGAACTAATGTTGTTGTAGCATTTCCTGAAAGGATGAAACAGCAAGGTGTGTGTGCATATGTATCTGTGTGTGTCTATTATAGACACACAGGGTGCAAGACTTTATAGACTGTCATGGAAAGAATTACTTTGTGAACTGTCGATAGTTATTAATCGTTATCATGAATTTAAGTATCAGTTCTCAGTTCTCAATTACAAGAATAGTATTCAGGAGGGTTAAAATTCCACTGTTTTTCTGAGAGGGAGGCTGGATGGTTTATGTACATTTGTTAGGAGCCAAGTAAAATTTACTCCTTGTAATTTGTTAGGTGACCTTTGTATTAGTTTTTTTGCTTTAATTTTTAGTGACCAGAGTGCTGGAAAAAGCTGTACTTATTACTTGGCTATATCATACTTTTTAAATGGCATTTTTGTATCTTTTAGTAGGAAAGATGAAATTTCAGTTTATTTTGGTTTGTAACTTGTGACTTTTTCCATTAGCTAACAGAAATCCTCTCATAAGGCAATTATAGCCTTTAGTCGTTATTGCCATAGCTTTGACTACTTTCATTAGAGATGTAAAAAATGCGAGTGTGGTTGTGGGAAGAATTTGAGAACTAAGACAGCTCACATATGTCATAAGATTAATTTTAGACTAGGTATATTTTTCCATTCAATGCTCACTTACTTTCTCCGTTTTTTTCAGCATCTTGCTAAGATTTAAAATATCCGAGAGGTTTTCACCCAGAGAGACAGAGTATTGTTTCCCAAGAGGGCTAGTTCTTATGCATTTATATTCTCCAAGCTGAATAAATTGCAGAGCTAGGCCAAGAAATGTGTAAAAGCTTTGCATAACCTAACCATGTCTCCAGAAATGATATGTTCATTTTCTTAGATGTTATTTTGCCTTTAAATCATGTCTGAATGCTCACATCAGCACTATTGAGCATAAAGTATATAATTTCTCTAGTTTTTCATTAAGTCCCCCCTTTGCTTCCTTGCTACCAGCCAAAAAACAAACCAGGAAACAAACAAACTAACTAAACTGAAATTTTGAAGATTAGAAAGGCCAAAAATTACTTTCTGCTTAAGATACATCAAAATTTTTGGATTTTTTTGTGGTTTATTTTAAAAAAGAGATAAAAACAAACAAATTAATACCTTTCCATCTGTGTGCATGGATGGCACTCCTTAATAAAAAGTATTTGTGACTAACAAGAAAATTAACAAAATAGTTATATACAGTGTTAATCTTTCAAATCACCAAGAACTAAAGTTTTTAGTGAGAAGAGGGTTACAACATTTTCGGATCCTTTAAGTAAATTATCAGCATTAAGACAAATATCTTATTATTACTCTATGGGTGTGACCAAGCCTGTCCTTGTTTAATTTTGAGCTAAGCAGGATAGATTATCAGAGAGCATAGTAATAGATAGCAACATGCTGTGACTTAGGTAGGTCCAGGTAATATTTATAGTAATTTTAATGGTCTAAAAGCTAGGTAGATAAGAATGAGACAATCTGGGTTAAGAGAGTCAGACACCAAATTAGAAGTGCCAAAATTCAAGGAAGGATCAGTAAGACTGAAGTCTAAGGGCAGCACTGCAGCCCCAGGGTCTGATCAACATTGGAATCTTGGGCAGAATATTTAGACCACAGGGGATGATGACAGGGACCTAGTTAATAAAATTGGAAGTCAAGGTAGAGATTTGCTCCTAAGGACAAGATAAATACTTGGCTATTAAGGTGAGTCCTAGAGTCAGAACCTGTCAAATGACAGCCTAATTTGATTTCTTTAAAGCATGCTTTACGTCTCTTGATGACTAAGGTTAGAACTGATCCAGGACCTTGGAGTGCTAGAATAGGCCTTGCAAGTGAGAGTTAAGATATAAACATTTTCCATTTATGCTTCATTCCCTAGTGACACACAGTTCCTTTTTCTCTAATCTGAACTAGTCTGTCAGTTTAACTGTTGACTTAATGTATGGCCTGGATTAAAGATAGAAGTTCTAGTATTAAACAAATGCCTTTACTAGCTTTGGAACCCCGTTCAGCTTATTCAGCTTCTCAAAGCCTCTGTTTCTTTATCTACAAAATACAAATAAGAAATTTTTTTTCACAGCATTATTGTTAGTATTGATGTAAAACACTTGGCATAATGCCTGGCACATAGCTCATTAGAATTTGTACTTTATTTTTATTTCTAATTGATTATCAGTTATGAAAAGAAGACTCCAGTTGCCTGAAGCGTTGATACTTAGGCACAGTCAACATGCAACTTCCATTATCTGAACATGACTTGTGTAGGCTGCTCTTCCACCTCTTTCATTGTGTCTGTTTGCCTGGCTGACTTGTGTCACAGTCCCATAATAAATATCAATAAAAATCCTGTAATGAAGGTTGCCAAGAAATGTAATATCTGAAATTCTATCTCTGGATGTCTATTTAATATATTTATCAATTTCACCTAAGCGCTGAATGTGATTTTTAACTCTTGAATACAATATAATTTGGAGTGTTTTTTTTATGGATATTACTCTTTCTTGAAAACTTAAGCATTGTACTAAGAATAAGATGTGAATATGTTTTTTTTAAAAGAATAGATGAAGCTAAAAATTGTTATCTAATGGTTACTATTTCGGTTTCATGCATGATTTTATGGGAAAAACCTACATAAATTGTGTGTAAGTATTCAATTTCTTCCTTTGTGCTTATCAAACTCACAGTTTTTTTCCCTCTGAAATGTATTTGCACCAGATATAGCCATATTTCAGTAAATGTGAATTTTAAAAAATTTTCTTTCTGACTGCCCACCAAATTACTTAGAATTTTTCCTGAAATCATTCTCAGAAAATGGTCACATTTACAAGTGATAAAATTACATGTTGCAATTTATTGAATAATTGTTAATGACAAATAATGAACCACACTCAGGAGATGGATTCTGGCCTCAAATGATTTACAGTTCTTAAAATAATGAGCAGATACTTCTTGGTAAGGTCCTTGTTTCAGCTGACACTGGGCTTACTCTGAGAACAGGAAGTAATCAGAAAATAGTGGTTGTTTAATGCTACCTTAGAACTTAGATCAAAGAGTACAGCGGCTTTATAATCCTCAACACTCAATGAATAGATTGCCAAAGTAAATCTCAGTTTGTTTAATGTCTAGTGAAGAAGAGGAAAAAGCAGCTATTAAGCCACCACAATTTTAAAAGGAGGACAGAATGACAGTGTTAATGGATGTGGAATTTTCTCTGTCGTCAGTCAGCATGCTTCACTGAATACTTTATGGTATGAAAAGTACTCGGTGCAAATTGCTGTACACCAAGCATTGTGGTGGGATATAAAAAAGTATAGTAAAGGCACTTGTGTAGCACATTGTAGGTAAAAAAAAATTCTTTCACATATATCATCTCATGTGATATTCACAACTTCCCTGTGAGGAAGGAATATAGATGTTATTATTTTTTCCCACTTTACTGATAAAATGACTGAGAATTTTTGAGATTAATTATTTGATTTATTCAATGACCTGCAGAGCTAGCATCAGACCCACATCTTCATATACAAATATTCATTGACTCAAACATATTTATTTAGGGATCACTAGGTGCAAAGCACTGTGCCAAGTACTGGTGCCATGCCAAAACAAAAAGTTTCTGTTTTTCCAGAGCTCATATTCCACATGGGAGGTGAAAATATAACAATTTCAATTACTAAATGCTGGGTTGTGGAGGGATGGTGCAGATGTAAGTAAGATGTACTGACAATTCAGAAAAGGAAGTCCATTTACTCTGGCAAGAAAGAAGGTGATGTCTGCTAGATTTTAAAGTTGTGTGTGGTGGGAGTTCTTCAGAGGGAAGTTGGGTCTGGCTCAAGCATAATATAGAACTCAGGAAGTATAAGATGAGTAGGAGCAGCAGTGAAGCGTGACAGCAAAGGAAGGCTGGGGAGGGCCAGATGCAATGTTTGTTTGAACTTTCTGAGGTGAGGATCACTGAATATTTTTAGGTGTCAGAATGATGGCCAAAAAATAAGATCAAGATGGTACAGGGTGATGTGTAGATGTAAAGTGTGAAATTAGAGGCAAGAACCAGTTTTTTAAGGATTAGTTTAAAGCATTTATCTTCTACATGTATGTTGTACAATGCAGTTATTACAATAATCATCACATGCTTTCTTCAATTACTTCTTTGAATTATGTAAAAGACATTAAACATACTCGAAAAATTAATTAAGAATTTAATATAAAATAACTCTTTTAACTGAGTATATAGAATGAACAATTCTCTTTGGTTACCAAGATCATTGTTTAAGACCAATATTTTTGGAAAACATGTAATTCTACATATACATGTTAGGGTTTGACATGATATTTCATAAATAGAGGTAAAGTTTTTTAAAACAATCCTGATTATGTTCCTTATATATAGTTTGTTCAAAGGCATTCTTTAAAAGGTTTTTTTCTTCATATTGTACTCCCGTCTTCATTCAATTGCTTTATTTATTTTAATGGACAGTTCAAACTGGTTCATGGTGGGGGCAGAATGAATTTTTTAGGATTTAAAAAACAATGCAAGTGAAAGAAGTTTTATTACATATCTTAAATCTTCATTTTTAGCCCAAATCACTTAAAAATATTTTATAATAATTATTTTAAATTTTCTCACTACTCACCAGTAGATTCATGGTATATTTTTTATTATAAAAATTTCTATATCTAATTTAATGCTTACCACTACTTACAGAAATTCAATGAACTAAAACATTGTCCCTAATAAGTTGTCCGTATCTGTTTTTTAGGATCAGAAAGTTTATAAATATGACAGCACACAATGGAGCAATACTTACTATTTTGTCAAATAGTTAAAACAAATATTATGTAAATACATATTACAAATACATACACATGTGTATAAAGTTTTATTTTTAGACTGAAGTTTGTTGAATTAGAAAAATATAATGTAAATATTATTGTATTTACTTGTAAATCTTTTTACATTGGTGTCAGTGTGTGTCCAAACTCTTCAGAGTTCTAATTAGTAAATTATTTAAATTATTGGTGGTCAGAGTTCCCTAAACATATGGTCTTACAGCTGTTGATTAATACATTTTCATAAATTATGACATTACATATACATAGAATTATTAATAACTGTTACTTATATTCATACAATTTGAAATATTTCCATGGTTGGAAGCTGTAGCCTGATAGTATGTTTCTGTGTAACATTTTCAAATTAATGTGATCATTCACAATTACTACAAAGAAAATAAAATACCCAGGAGCACAACTTACAACAGATGTGAAGGACTTCTTCAAGGAGGACTACAAACCACTGCTCAAGCGAATAAGAGAGGATACAAACAAATGGAAAAAAATTCCATGTTCACGGATAGGAAGAATCAATATCATGAAAATGGCCATACTGCCCAAAGTAATTTATAGATTCAATGCTATTCCCATCAAGCTACCATTGACTTCCTTTGCAGAACTTAAAAAAAATGACTTTAAATTTCCTATGGAACCAAGAAAAAGCCTGTGTAGCCAAGACAATACTAAGCAAAAAGAACAAAGCCAGAGGCATTTAGGATTTCCACTGGACTTCTAACTATGTTAAAAGGCTACAGTAACCAAAACAGCATGGTACTGGTACCAAAACAGATACATACAACAATGGAACAGAACAGAGGCCTAACAAATAACACCATGCATCTACAACCATCTGATCTTTGACAAATCTGACAAAAGCAATGGGGAAAGGATTCTCTGTTTAATAAATGGTGCTTGGAAAACTGACTAGTCGTAGGCAGAAAACAAAAACTGGACCTCTTCCTTATACCCTATACAAATATTAGCTCAAGATGGATTAAAGACTTAAACATAAAAACTAAAACCATAAAAACCCAAAACCATAAAAACCCTAGGAGAAAACCTAGGGAATACCATTCAGGACATAGGCGTGAGAAAAGATTTCATGACTAAAACACCAGAAGCAATTGCAACAAAAGCCAAAATTGACAAATGCAATCAAATTAAACAAAAGAGCTCAAGAACAGCAAAAGAAAACTGTCATCAGAGTGAACTGGCAACCTACAGAATGGAAGAAAATTTCTGCAATCTCTCTGCCTGACAAAGGGCTAATATCCAGAGTCTACAAGGAATTTAAACAAATTTACAAGAAAGAAAACAACCCCATCGAAAAGTGGGCAAAAGATATGAGTAGACAACTCTGAAAATAAGACATTTATGTAGCCAAAATACATGAAAAAAAAAAAAGAAGCTCATCACTGGTCATTAGAAAAATGCACATCAAAACCACAATGAGATACCATCTCACGCCAGCTAGAATGTCGATTATTAAAAAGTCAGGAAACAGGCTGGGCATGGTGGCTCATGCCTGTAATCCCAGCACTTTGGGAGGCCAAGGCAGGTGGATCACGAAGTCAGGAGATTGAGACCATCATGGCCAACATGGTGAAACCCCGTCTCTACTAAAAAAAAAAAAATACAAAAATTAGCTAGGTGTGTTGGCACGTGCCTGTAGTCCCAGGTACTTGGGAGGCTGAGGCAAGAGAATCACTTGAGCTTGGGAGGCGGAGGTTGCAGTGAGCCAAGATCACCCCACTGCACTCGAGCCTGGTGACAGAGTGAGTCTCCATCTCAAAAACAAAAACAAAACAAAAAAAGTCAGGAAACAACAGATGCTGTATAGGAGGTGGAGAAATAAGGATGTGAAGGAATACAAGAAATAATGTGCTTTTCTTGTATACCTATGTAACAAACCTGCACGTTCAGCACATGTATCCCAGAACTTAAAAAAAAAATTATAAAGACAATATGAAAACTTTTTGAACATAAATAATGAGAATAATTTGTTGAGGGGTTATGATGTGCCAGTTATTATCTAAACTCTTTACAAGGTTATGTTGATGTATACTTTATGCAAATTGTTGTTCCCATTTTAGAAATGAAGAAACTGAGACAGAAAGGTCACACCCTGGTTTCTTCCCTCCCTTTGCCCTCTAGACTCGCATTAGTTATTTTATTGGCTGAACTCCGGAATTAACTGTCAGGGGTTCCTGGGATAAGCAGTAGTCAAAATTCTCCCTCCCAGGGCATTAAATACAAACTCAAAGCAGGGAAGGGCAAAGAATGGATCCCAGGGAAAACAGGTCCATAACTAACACATAACTACTGCTTAGCAGCCCCAGGTATGTGCTATTTTTTTTTTCTGATAGTTCTAAGGTTTTATATGAAATTTTACTTGGTCATTTTTTGTTTTGTTTTGTTTTAAAAATGTTAAGCTCCTGCTAGGTGAATGTGACTGAAAGATAAATAAAATAAGAGCCTATTGGAAGAAGAAACAAGTTCATATGTAAATAAAATATATAAAACATAATTCTGTAAGGTAAATATGTATAAAATGTTTTATGGAAAAATGTGAGAAGAGATTTACTTTGAACTGGAGGAATCAGAAGTCTGGAAAAGATAAGAAAAATAATGCGATCTGAGTTGGGCTTTGAAAGAAATAGGAGACTGGAGCCCAGTTAGGTAGACATTTATGAACAGGATAAACATAAATAAAAGCATGGAAACTATAAAGGGAGTTGTATATCAGGCACAATAATTTGGCCTGTGTAGCTGTAGTACAAGGGATATGGAAGAAAGTAGAAAGATTATTCATTGCATGAGCTCAAAGTTTTTTATACATTTGAAGAGTATTCCTAACCAAACTTAAGGGCTCTTTACATCCCAGATTTATGAAAATTGGTTGCATCCATCTTTCTCTTCTCGTTGTTTGTACAGACCAGCATAGTGTTAATGTTGTTCTTGGTCTATGTATCTTTCCTCCTGGAAGTACAAAGGAAAAATGCAGTTGACTTGCCTTACCCAAAACATCTGTATTTGCGGCTTCCCAAAACGTTAATATGAATCATTACTAGAAGACTTGCAAAGGTGATGCTGATGTGTCTGTGTGTGGCTTGTTACTGTTTGTACCTTCATTTGTTAGATTTGAAGTCTGGCCAAGGAAATAATCTGGGCAATTGCTCAATTATGCTGCTACAGCTTCCCTTTAATACTTGGTCAAGAGCAGTCTCCAGTGATGCTGGGCACTCTGAACACCTCTGCTGCTCCTTGACTTGCCAGGACTCAGAATTTAGACAAAGGTGAGTCATGCCAGGCCTGAGTAGGTGGCCATCAATGTAATGTAGATCTTTTAAAGTAGCAAAGTATTTCCCTGCTTATGCTGTTCATACTGCTTACTCCTTCAGATCCATTCCCTTCTCTTCTCTGTGCTGTAGGAGGTTGATCTCCGTAGGACCTCTTGTTATGGTCTGAATCTGAGTATCCCTGCACCAACATTCACATGCTGACATCCTAATCCCCAAGGTGTTGGTATTAGGAGGTGGACTTCTGGGAGATAATTAGGTCATGAGGATGCAGCTCTAATGAATGAGATTAATGCCCTCATAAAAGTGACCCCAGAGGGACACCTCGCCCCTTCCTCTATATGAGGACATGGTGAGAAGGTGCTATTTGTGAATGAGGAAGGGATCCCTCAGCAGACACCAAATCTACCAGTGACTTGATCTTGGACGTCCCAGCCTCCAGAACAGTGGGAAATAAATTCATGTTGTTAATAAGCTACCCAGCCTATGGTATTTTATTATAGCAACCTGATCAGACAGACAGTGCTCCCTTGACCTTTGGATTGCATTTGATTTTTGCCTATGGGAGGAAGAAATAGAATAAATTAGGGAAGATGAAGAGTAATTGAGGTATTTATTACCTCTCTTTCTCCTTCCTAGGCCATAGTTTTTGCAGAGCCTATGTTCCTTTAATTACTGTGAGATAATGAGGTGACTCCCCCTTATTGCTGACTTCAGCCCTTGAAAGGTTTCTGTACTCTCCTTTTGCCCCACAGGCCTAGGGATGGTAACAACTCCCCATTGTGACTAGTCACCCTATTCTGCTATCGAACATTAGAACTTATTCATTTTATCTAACTGTATGCCTGTAATCATTAACTAACCTGTTTTTATCTCCCTACCCATCTACCTACACACCCTTCTCAGCCTCTAGTATCTATTATTCTACATGAGATCAACTTTTTATCTCCAGTACAATGAGTGAGAACATGTGATATTTGTCTTTCTGTACCTGGTATATTTCACTTAACATAATGACCTCCAGTTCCATCCATGTTTCTGCAAATGACATTATTTCACTTTTTATGGCTGAATAGTATTCCATCATGTATGTATACCAAATTTTTTCAATCCATTTTTTGATGGAAGTTTAGGTTGATTCCAGATCTTTGCTATTGTGAATAATGTAGCAATAAACATGTGAGTGCAGCATCCCTTTTATACACTTATTTGTTTTCCATTGGATAAATACCCAGTTGCGGAATTGGTAAATCTCATGGTTGTTGTATTTTTAGTTGAGAAATCTTCATACTGTTTTTCATAGTGGTTTACTAATTTACATTCCCACCAACAGTGTGTTAGAGTTCACTTTTCTTCTCATTCTCACCAGCATCTGCTATTTTTTTAATTGTCATTCAACTGGAGTAAGATTATAGCACATTGTGGTTTTGATTTATATATCCCTTTTTTCTTTTCCTTTTCTTCCTTCCTTCCCTCTTTCCCTCGTTCCCTCTTTCCCTCCTTTCCTTTTTCCCTCCCTCCCTCCCTCCCTCCCTCCCTCCCTCCTTCCTTCCTTCCTTCCTTCCTTCCTTCCTTCCTCTCTCTCTCTCTTTCTCTTTCTTTCTTTCTCTCTCTCTTTTCTCCCTTCCCCTCCCCTGCCCTCCCCTCCCCTCCCCCCTCTTCCCTCTGTCACCCAGGCTGGAGTGCAGTGATGCAGTCTTGGCTCACTACAACCTCCGCCTCCCAGGCTCCAGAGATCTTCCCACCTCAGCCTCCAAAGTAGCCAGGAGTACAGGTGAACACCATATCTGGCTAATTTTTGTGTTTTTTGAAGAGATTGGGTTTTGCCATGTTGCCAGGGCTGGTCTGAAACACCTTAGTTCAAGCAATCCACCCACCTCAGACTCCCAAAGTGCTGGAATTACAGACATGAGCCACCATGCCCAGCCCAGCATTATTTGTTCATATACATATTAAGTCATTTGTTTGTCTTCTTTTGAGAAATGTTGATTTATGTACTTGCCCACTTTTCAATGGGATTTTTTTTTTACTTGTTTGAGTTCCTTCTATATCTGGATATTAGTCCCGTATTAGATGAATTGTTTATAAGTTGTTTCTTCCATTGAACAGATTGTCTCTTCACTAGGTTGATTGTTTCCTCTGCTGTGAAGATGCTTTTAAATTTACTATAGTCTCATTTGTCTATTTTTGTTTTTGTTGCCTGTGCTTTTGAGGTTTTAGCCATAAAATCTTTTCTAGACCTATGTCCAGAAGTGTGTCTCCTTTGTTTGCTTCTACCAGTTTTACAGTTTCAGATCTTATGTATAAGTCTTTAATCTACCTTGAGTTGATTTTTGTATTTGGTAAGAGTCAGGGGTTTAGATTCATTCTTATGCATATGGCTACCAATTTTTCTAGCACCATTTATTGAAGAGAGTGTTCTTGCTTCCTTTGTCAAAAATACTTTGGTTGAAAATATGTGAATTTATTTATGGATTTGCTACTTTGTTCCATGATGTATGTGTTTGTTTTTATACAAATATCATGCTGTTTTGGTTATGATAGCCTTGTAGTATATTTTGAAGTCAGGTAATGTGGTCCCTCCAGCTTTGTTCCTTTTGCTTAGGATTGCTTTGCAGTTCAGGGTCTTCTTCGGTACCACATGAATTTTAGGATTGTTTCTTCTATTTCTGTGAAAAATGGCATTGGTATTTTGATTGAGATGATATTGAATCTGCAGCTTTCTTTGGGCAGAATGGTTATTTTGATGATATTTCTTCTTTTGATTCATGAGCAGGGGCTGTCTTTCCATTCGTTTGTGTTCTTTTCAGTTTCTTTCATCAGTGTTTTGTAGTTTTCCTTGCAGAGGTCTTTCACCTCCTTGGTTTAATTTATTCATAAGTATTTTATTTTATTTTTTAGCTGTTATAAATTGTGCTGTCTTCTTGATTTCTTTCTCAGCTAGTTTATTATTAATGTATAAAAACAATACCGATTTTTGTATATTGATATTGTATCCTGAAACATTACTGAATTTATTAATTGATTAGATCTAAGAGTTTTTTTATGGCATCTATAGATTTTTCTATGTATTAAATTATGACATCTGCAAAGAAGGACAATTTGACTTCCTTGTTTTTAATTTCTTTCTCTTGCCTGATGGTTTTGCTAGGATTTCCAGTACTATGTTGAATAGGAGCAGTGAGAGTGAGCATCCTTGTATTGTTCCAGTTTTTAGAGAGAAGGCTTTCAGCTTTCCCCATTCAGTGTGATGTTAGCTGTATCTTTATGGTATACGGCCCTTATTATGCTGAAATATGTTTCTTCTATGTCTAATTTTGTGAGAGTTTTTATCATGAAGAGGTGTTGAATTCTATCACATGCCTTTTCTTTGTCTATTGACCTTAGTAAGATAGTTTTGATCCTTCATTCTTTTGTGATGTATCACATTTATTGATTTGCATACACTGAATCATCCTTGCATTCCTGAAATAAATCCCACTTGATCATGGTGTATTATCTTTTTGATGTGCTGTTGGATTCAATTTGCTACTATTTTTGTTGAGGATTTATGTTTCTCTGTTCATCAAGAATATTGGACTGTAGCATTGTTGTTGTTGTTGTGTTTTTGTCCAGCCTTGTAGAATGAGTAGTGGATAATTTCAAACTGTATTATTAAGGTGCCTGATTCAATATTTATGCTATAGGTAACTCAAAGCTAATTGCTAAAAAAAAATGAAGTTGTAATTTTTTGAAACATAAAATTCTTCATAATATCAAGTATATTTGGAATCAAAGCCAAGGAAAACACGTGCTGCTGCTCAAAATATTTGTCCTTTAATGAGGTGCCAAATAACTGAACATCTGTCTGAGAGTTGGCCGTGGCATAAAGTGGGATAACTTTTCTAATACACTATGTGGCTGCTGCTTCATTGGGGCACCCTAGAACAGATGCACTGGTAATGTGACCTATATTGTACCTTTGCTCAAAAGCTTCCTTTGATATGGAGTCATTGTGTTCAGTAGACATCTTAATGGAAAAGCTACAATTTTGTTTCTATGGAATGCGTGACTATTGGTATAAACAGTAAATATAATACATGCTTCTTCCTATTGTGAGGCATCCACTGGCTTCACAGTCCTACCAAAGGTTAAACATACCCCAAAACTGAATCATGCCAACATTGCATAGCATTTAATTTGGCAAGCTCAATAATTTTAAAGTCTAGCTTTTAAAAACGTCAGCAGCTAAGTCACTAATGAAAAAAATCACATGTGTATCATTGAGAAGATGAAAAATTTAGAATTGCTAGAATAGAATTGCTAATCTTATATTTACTAAGAGAACTCTGTAATTTAAAGCTTGAAAAATTTGTTTTTTTTCCCTACCTGGCAAAATCCGGCGTTATATCTGCTTATTTTCAAATTTTAGGTTGACTATTTGACTAAAATAAAATGAAAACATTTGAGATAATTTACCTTATATTCGTTTGCATTTTCATGGAAAGACCATTTTTATTACATACTACTCATATGTGAGGGTATGCATGGGTGGTTGAGCGCATCAGGTTTCATGTTTATTTTAGACACAGTTAAAATCTAAACCATTCTTTCCCTAGAAACTGAAGAATTCTGGAGATTAATCAGTGGATAAACTGACATTGTAGTAGATGAATACATCATTAGTTTCAGTTGTGCTTTTCTTACTGTGGTAATTTGAGTATCCAAATGAATTTAATCAATTAACAAACTAGACATTGTGACAGATTGAAGTATAGGTGTTCTTAGTGTCAATGTACTTTCACTCTAGCTTTGGAGACAGAGTAAACATATTGACCAATTAAAGAATATCTGTAGTCAGCTGCAAGGAGAGTTGTAGGAGGGATAGAGTCCCATGGAAGTGGTAGGGTTTAAGCTGATATCAAAGAATCTAGATACATGGAGGAGAGCAGACAGGCAAAAGAAAGAAGATTATGCAGACATATAGAGGAAACATAGTATAGAATATTTACATGTTTTGCAAGTGAAAGCTGCAGTTCTACATCCTCAGCTTGAAAACACACACATACACCCACACACACAGACACAGACACAACTGCAGAATGAACAACAAAGGGACTGAGATAAAACAACTGCTGTGGTGTTAGAAGCATTGGTTCTGGGGTGACACCGCATGGATTTAAGTTCCAGTCTTTCTGATTAACTCTATGACTTTGAAGAACTCACCTACCTGTTCTAAGCCTCAGTTTTTTTTCATATGTGAAATGGGAGTGACTATAATAGCACCAGATGAAAATGGGAAAATTGAAGGAGAAAAAGTAATTAGAATAGTGTGAAGTGTGTGATTAGATGTAAGTAAAACTTACTATTATCATTTGCTATTTGTGGAGATGTGTTCACAATTTTATTACATTTAGTGTATTGCTACAGGATCCTGAGACCAGAACCTATCTTTTATTTTTAATTAGTTAATTCAGCATTCAGATTTTGAACATTCATTTATAACAAGTACTAAAGGTGACATAGGTTATCTATTGACAGGCATCTGATCTTTGTACATTTTATATGATTAATAGTTGTTGAAATAAAGTAAATAATTATCAGCTGATGGAAATATATATTGTCTTAAGGGTCACTTCTTTCTTTGGTAGTTCAGCCGGTACTTTTTATAGCCCTTATAAAGCTATAGCATAATTTTTTACATAAGTATAGTATATACATCTTTAGCGTATCATTGGTGTATCATTTTGTGGGTGTCTGTCCCAGTAAAGAACTTAGACTATCATATGTAGTCAAGCTCATTGTTACAAAACATGCTTTTCTTATTTTAATTACAAAAGTCTATGTTTCATAAAAATATTGAATAGATTCAATTCAATGAGGCAAATATTAGTTATTTCATCTGTTTGATATTTCAGTGCCTTAATGGACTTAATACTAAAATGCTTTTTTATTTAATGAAAAGCATGGCAGAATTTATTGTAGTACAAGGTGCACTGTACTGATAGTAGTTGACATCTACGTAAATTGTTGTGTTGGATTGAATGATTAATATTAAAAAATGTTTTTACTTCTCATTGTGAAAAATGAAATCAGTCTTTTAGAGGTCAAAGAATTGTTCTAGAAGTCATTAACAGAATTTGATACTGCCCAAGATGTCAGGCCCCTGTGATCTGATAATCCCCTTTATACTTGTTCTTTTCTGAAATAAAGCTGATCGTTAATCTCATGTGTTTTTAATTTAAATTCATCAACTTCTGCCTTTATGTAAGAGAAACTTTTATAATAAGAATTCCCAAAATTTTCCTTCATTGCTTTATAAACCTAGCAAAGCCATAGAGATCACAGAATTCTAGAGTTGGAAGAGAAGATATTCCCTTTATTTTATAATCCTTTAATTTTACCAGTGAGGAAACTGAGTCCTGCTGAGTTATTTTACTTGCTTAAGACAATAGTGAAAAAACCAGACTGAAGCTAATGTTTTCTGTTTCCAGGTATCTATCTACAAACCAGAGACTCATAATATTGATAATATCTACTTTAAGAGCATACAACTTAAATGTTTTGGCAGGGCTTACCATAAATAAGTCACTATTTTAATTGAATGACCTTCTTTAAATAGATTAGGATGTTGTTTTGCTGTTAAAGGGAATCACCAAGCAAAACATGCCTTAAAGCCTATTTATGCCTTTTGCTCAATTACTAAGTCTTGAAAGTCGAGACATCTTCAGCTCCCTAAGATCAGAACAGTATTTTTAAAAAAGAAAATTGTGAAGCAGTCTGTGCTTCTCCCTGGGGCTATTTGTCTATCTGTGCTGTAGGTCTCTCTTCTTCCACTTCATCAGTTATCATTTTACCATCAACCTCTTCCTGTTCTTTCTTAAAAAAAAAAAAAAAAAAAAAAAAAAAAAGACTTATTCAAGTCTTCTCCTACCCCCTCAAAAAACAACAACTTTTTATTCATCTTCTGTTGCTTTTCTTTTTTTGCGTATTAATCCCTTCTCTTTTTTTCTATAGAGTTAAATTTCATTAAGAAATTACCTGCATTTGCTAGTTCCAATTTATTAGCTCAAATTCACCAGTCAGACAGTACTTTCATAAATTTTTATAAATTAAAAATGTATCTATAGAAAGTAAATAAATAATAAACATTCACATGAAAGTAAAGCTTGAAAATAAAATTCACTATAATAATTTTTTATTGTACCCCCTAAAGGAGAAAGAGATGAATTGATGAGTGGTGGTTGTGGAAGACAAGTATCTAGGAGGTATTCTTTGGAAGGAGTATTTTTTTCTGCATTGTTTTTTCCCTGCCAGTTTTTGGACCTTTTAGGGGCTCATGGTTATTTTCTTCTTAAGTTGCCCTTAAAGATAAACTCAGGGTGGACTTACTTTTGGTTAAAAATTAATGTTTCCTAAATTTATATTAAAATGCAGAGGTCTCTGACTTGCTAAACAATTTTTGATAAGAAAAAACATAGTTGGTGGACAAAGGACGTGAATAGACGTTTCTCAAAAGAAGACATAAAAGCAGCCAACAAACATATGAAAAAACAGTCAACATCACCAATCATCAGAGAAATGCAAATTAAACCCACAATGAGATACCTTACTCCTGCAAGAAGTACATCTTACTCTTTACTCTTGCAAGAATGGCCATTATTTAAAAAATTAGATGTTGGCATGGATGTGGTGAAAAGAGAATACTTTTATACTGCTGGTGGGAATGTAAATTAGTGCAACCACTGTGGAAAACAGTATGGAGATTCCTTAAAGAACTAAAAATAGAGCAACCATTCAATCTAGCAGTCCCACTACTGGGTATCAATCTACTCAAAGGAAAAGTAATCATTATATGAAAAAGACACATGCACACCTGTTTATAGCAAAACAGTTTGCAATTGTAAAGCTATGGCACCAACCTAAGTACCCATCGAACAATGACGGGTTAAATAAAATGTGGTATACATACAAAATGGAATACTACTCATTCATAAGACGGAATGAAATAATGTCTCTTGTAGTAACTTGGATGGATCTGGAGGTCATTATTCTAAGTGAAGTAAACCAAATATCGTATGTTCTCACGATAAGTGGGAGCTAAGCTATGAGGACACAAAGGCAGAAGAGTTATATAATGGACTTTAGGTACTTGCAGAGGAAGGTTGGGAGGGGAGTGCCAGATAAAAGACTACATATTGGGCACAGTCTACTCTGCTTGGGTGATGGGTGCAGTAAAATCTCAGAAATAACCACTAAAGAGCTTATCCATGTAACCAAACACCACGTGTACCCCAAAAACTATTGAAATAAAAAATAACAAAAAAGCAAAAAATAGAGTTAGGGGATTTACACTAAGTGATTTCAAGACAATGTTATACTGGCATGAGGATAGACACTGAAATAGAGTCCAGAAAGAATTCCATGCCTATATGATCAAGTAATTTTCTAAGTAACTTAAAGTGGAAAAAGATAGTATTTTTAACAATTAATTTTGGATGTTTTGACATATATGGAAAAAATTAACTTGTATAACTCATACCATATATGAAAATTAACTCAAAATGAACATAGACATTCATATGAAACTTAAATATATAATTTCTAGAAGGAAATATAGCAACATAATCTATATAATGATGGGTTAAGCAAAGATTTCTTAGAACACAAAATGTCAGACAACATAAAAGTAATAAATTGGAAAACTCTAAACCTAAAATCTTTGCTCTTTAAAAGGCATTATGCAGAAAATTGACATGTCTCAGCCTTGGAGGAAATGTTTACAAACAATACATCTTGTAAATAATTTGTTTTCAAAATATATAAGTAACTCATACAAACCAGTAAGGATAAAATAACCAAATAAAATTACGGGGAAAAAAATTGAACATAATTCCACAAAAGAAGATATATGAATGGAAGATAAACACATAAAAAGATGCTCAACATTATTACTTCTTAGTGAAGTGTAAATCAAAACCATAGTTAGATACTACTACACTCCCATTAGGATGGCTGCAATGAACAAAAACAAAAACAAAAATCCTGGTAATAATAAGTTTTGGCAAAGGTGCAAAGTGTCTAGAAGTCTCATACACAGCTGCTAGGAATGAAAGTAGTTTAGCCATTTTGATAAGTAACTTGGTAGTTTTTTTTAAAGTTGAACATACATTTACCAAATGACTCAGAAATCCCAGTCTTAGGTACTTACCCAAAATAAATGAAAACATATATCTTTAAAAATACTGTATTGTATTTAAACGTTCATTGCAACTTTGTAAGGTGTGAGGGGATGGAATTTATCACAAACAGGCAAAATGATGGAAAAATTGTATCTTGGTTTTAACAATGTTACAGAGCTATATACATTACTCAGCATAAAGTAGATGAGTTTTAATATCATTTTTACTTCAGGTATGATGATTAAAACAAAATGACACTTCAGGCAGGGCATGGTGGCTCAAGCCTGTAATTCAGCACTTTGGGAGGCTGAGGCAGGTGGATCATGAAGTCAGGAATTAGAGTCCAGCCTGACCAACATGGTGAAACCCTGTCTCTACTAAAAATACAAAAATTAGCTGAGCATGGTGGTGCGTGCCTGTAATCCCAGCTATTCAAGAGGCTGAGGCAGGAGAATGGCTTGAACCTGGGAGATGGAGATTGCAGTGAGCTGAGATCAAGTCACTGCACTCTAGACTGGGTGACAGAGCAAGACTCCATCTCAAAAAAAAAAAAAAAAAGAAAAAAAAATAGACACTTCAACCACAGGATAAACATGGGATCTGTATGAATACTCACATGTTTCTCACCACACACAAACATTAATTTGTGTTCTGCCACCTGGTAAATATATACAGCATCTAGCTTCTTTAAATAAGTGGATGAATGTCTTGTAAAAATTAGGATGGAGATCATTGCCTAATTTCCCATTAGGCATTAAAAATCATGACCAAATAATAATGAAACAGGAGAAGTCGCAGATATAAATCCTAGAGAATAAAGACAATTTTCTCTCTATTCAGTATTACTTAATACAGTATTAGAGTTAACATGCATTACAAATGATAATAATGACAGTTGTTTTATTTTCATCTGGGCAAAGATAAAAAAGAAAATAATAATAATAACACTTCAAATCATTTATATTAATTCCCTAAGAAGTGAACAGAAGATTTTCTGTAACCTTTGCATTCTGCATTTGAAGGATGTTATATTTGTTTGAAAAAAGATCTACATTCTATTTTTTACATATGCATGTGTGTGTGTATGTGTGTGTGTGGGTATTAGTCTATTCTCCCACTGCTAATAAAGACACACCCAAGACCGGATAATTTATAAAGGAAAGAGGTTTAATTGACTTACAGTTTCACATGACTGGGGATGCCTCACAATCATGACAGAAGGCAAATGGGGAGCAAAGTCATGTCTTACATGGCAGCAGGCAAGAGAGCTTGTGTAGGGGAACTCCCCTTTATAAAGCCATCAGCTCTCAAGAGACTTATTCACTCTCACTAAGATAGCATGGGAAAGACCCACCCCCATGATTCAGTTGCCTCCCACTGGGTCCCTCCCATGACACACGGGAATTATGGGAGCTACAATTCAAGATAAGATTTGGGTGAGGACACAGCCAAACAAATCAGTGTATATATACACACACAGACTGTGTAATGGCAGTCTGAAAAATAAAGGTAAACCTTTCTTTGATCCAGGCAATGTCATTTAGCTTTATGATAAAAGAGAGAAATAGATATTGGTTCCTATTCACCAACACTGAGGGAAAGTATTATAGCTTACATTCATGGCTGGATAATAATTTTTCAGAATTTGTTGTTTGCTGTAATAATTCATGATTATATAAATTCTGAAAGACTTGGGATAATTGTTGTGTTGAAAATTATATTATTTCCTCCTCTTACGATTCATCCTTTTGTGATAATGGTAATGTTTACCTTGTCAATTTCATCTTGACCTCCCATCCAGTTCCCTGGAGACTGTGAAGCAGTTGTTACATGCTTTGGTAATAAGAAAATTCAGGTATAAATAGCTCTAAAGCAAAATTATGTAAGGTAGGGTTCTTTCTGTTGTGTTTTTAAAAGGAAGTGAGGTTGAAAGAGGGCATTTTGTGGTGAGATGAAGAACATAAGACTTAACTGAAATGTTTTGGTGGGATTGTAATTCAGCAAAGTATTTAATAAGGACTTACTCACATGGAAGACCCTGCCAGGCACTACTCACTGTTTCATTTAATCCTCAAAATAACCCTGTGAGACAGATAGGATGCATTATTTCTATTTTAATAACTAAGAATATGGTTTCAGAAGGGTCAAATGAATTCCTGAATGTTCCACAGTTACTATGGACAGAATTAGAATCTCAACCCAGAGTTTGTCTGAATCCAGTTGCAGAGAACTTACCTGTAACATAACTTACCAGACATATAATGCATTGGCGTGCATTGAATATAGTTTATATTGGAGAATCTTCAAATGCCTATCACTAATTCGAGAAATGTTACTGCTCCTGTCTTCCTAAGGCATGCAATAAAACTTGCACTTTTATTTAAGATTTAGGGGTACATGTGCAGGTCTGCTACCTGGGTAATGAGGTTTGGAGTATGAATGGCTCCATCATTCAGGCAATAGGTAGTTTTTCAGCCCTTAACTCCTTCCCTCTTCTCTCCCTCTAGTATACCCCAGTGTGTATTTTCCCTGATGCTTGGCTCCCACTTTTAAGTGAGAGCAAGTGTATTTGGTTTTCTGTTCCTCTGTTAATCTGCTTAGGATAATGGCCTCCAGCTGCACCCATGTTGTTGCAAAGGACATGATTTTGCTCTTTTTAATGACTGCATAGCATTCCATGGTGTACATATAATACATTTTCTTTATCTGATCTACCACTGATGGGCACAGAAGTTGATTTCATGTCTTTGGTATTGTGATTAATGCTATGATTAACATATGAGTGCATGTGTCTTTTTGAGAGAATGATTTCTTTTCCTTTGGGTATATACTGAGTGATGGGTTTGCTGGATCAAATGGTAGTTCTGTTTAAGTTCTTTGAGAAATGTCCAAACTGCTTTCCACAGTTGCTGAACTAATTTACCTTCCCACCAACAGTGTATAAGCCTTCCCTTTTCTCTACAATCTTGCAATCATCTGTTATTTTTTTCACTTTTTAGTAAAAACTATTCTGTCCACTGTGAGATTGTATCTCATTGTGATTTTGATTTACACTTCTCTGATGATTAGTGATGTTGATCATTTTTTCATATGCCACTTATATGTATTTTTTTTTAAGAAATGTCTCTTTACATCCTTTGCCTTTTTTAAATGGGGTTGTTTTTTGCTTGTCAAAATGTTTGTTTCTAAAGATTCTGGATATTATACCTTTGTCAAGTGCATAGTTTGCAAGTATTTTCTTCCATTTTGTGGGGTTCTTGTTTACTGTGTTGGCAGTTTTTTTTTTCTGTGCAGAATTTCTTTAGTTCGATTAGGTCCTACTTGTCAAATTTTTATTTTGTTGTAATTGCTTTTGAGGACTTAGTTATAAATTCTTTGTCAACACCGATGTAAAGAAGGATATTTCCCCACCATCATACTTCACAAAATTGGAAAAAACAGTCCTAAAAATCATATGGAACCAAAAAAGAGGCTGTGTAGCTAAACAATCCTAAAAATCATATGGAATCAAAAAAGAGGCTGTGTAGCTAAAGCAAGTCTAAGCAAAAAGAACAAATCTGGAGGCATCACATTACCTGATTTCAAACTATACTATATGGTCATAGTCACTCAAACAGCATGCTACTGGAATAAAAATAGGCATATAGACCAGTGGAACAGAATAGAGAACCTAGAAATAAACCAAAATACTTACAACTGATCTTTGACAAAGCAAACAAAAACATAAAGTGGAGAAACGGCACCCTTTTCAACAAATGGCGCTTGGTTAATTGGCAAGCCACATGTAGGAGAATAAAACTGGATCCTCATACCTCACCTTACACAAAAATCAACTCAAGATGGATTAAGTACTTAAATCTAAGACCTGAAACTATAAAAATTCTAGAAGGTAACACTGTAAAAACCCTTCTAGACATTGGGTTAGGCAAGGAGTAATACCAAGAACTCAGAAGCAAATGCAATAAAAACAAGGAAAATTCCTGGGGCTTAATTAAACTAAAGAGCTTTTGCATGGCAAAAGGAACAGTCAGCAGAATAAACACACAACCCACAGAGTGGGAGAAAATCTTCAAAATCTATACATCTGACAAAGGACTAATATCCAGCATCTGCAACAAACTCAAACAAATCAGCAAGAAAAAAACAAACAATCTCATCAAAAACTGGGCTAAGGATGTGAATAGATAGTTCTCAAAAGAAGATATACAAATGGCCAACAAGCATATGAAAAAATGCTCAACATCACTAATGATCAGGAAAATGCAAATTAAAACCATGATGCGATGTCATCTCACTCCTGCCAGAATGGCCATTAAAAAAAAAAAAAAAGTAGATGTTGCTGTGGATGAGGTGAACAGCGTACACTTCTACACTGCTGGTGGGAATGTAAACTACTACAATCCCCATGGAAAACAGTGTGGAGATTCCTTAGACAACTAAAAGTAGAACTACCATTTGTTCCAGCAATCCCACTACTGGGTATCTACCCAGAGGAAAAGAAGTCATTATACAAAAAAGACACTTGCACATGCATGTTTACAGCAGCGCAATTCCCAACTGCAAAAATGTGGCATCAACCTAAATGGCCATCAATCAATGACTGGATAAAGAAACTGTGGAATACATATACAATGGAATACTACTCAGCCATAAAAAGGAATGAATTAATGGCATTCACAGCAACTTTGGATGAGACTGGAGGCATTATTCTAAGTGAAGTAACTCAGGAATTGAAAATCAAACATTGCCCTCACTCATAAGTGGGAGCTAAGTTATGAGGATGCAAAGGCATAAGAATGGCACAGTGGACTTTGGGGACTCAGGGGCAAAGGGTGGGAAGGGGTTGGGGTATAAAAGAGTACAAATAGGGTACAGTGTATACTGCTTGAGTTATGGGTGCACCAAAATCTCACAAATCACCACTAAAGAACTTATCTATGTAATCAGACATCACCCGTTTCCCCAATAACATATGGAAATAAAAATAAAAAATAAAAAGAGTATTTCCTAGATTTTCTTCTAGGATTTTCATAGTTTAAGGTCTAATATTTAAGTCTTTAGTCCATCTTGAGAAAATTTCTTTATGTGATGAAATGTAGGGATCCAGTTTCATTCTTCTTCATATGACTGGCTAGTTATGCCAGTACCACTTATTCAATAGGGAGTCCTTTACCATTGCTTATTTTGTTGACTTTGTTGAAGATCAGATAGTTATAGATGCATGACTTTATTTCTGATTTCTCTATTCTGTTCCATTGGTATATGTGTCTGTTTTTGTTTGGGTATCATGTCGTTTTAGTTACTGTAGCCTTATAGTATAGTTTGAAGTCAGGAGATATGCTTCCTCCAGCTTTGTTCTTTTGCTTGAGATTGTTTTCACTATCCAGGTTTTTTTTTTCATTCCATATGAATTTTAGAAGTTTTATTCTAATTATGTGAAAAATGATGTTGGTAATTTGATAGAAATAGCATTAAATTTATAGATTGCTTTGTGCATTATGGCCATTTTAATATTTGTTCTTCAAATCCATGAGCATGGAATGTTTTTCCATTTGTTGGTGTCATCTATGATTTCTTTCAGCAATGTTTTAGAGTTCTCCTTCTAGAGATCTTTCACCTCTTTTGTTAGATGAATTCCTAGGTATGTTCTATTTTTGCGTGACTATTGTGTATGAGATTGCATTCTTGATTTGGCTCTCAGCTTGAATGTTATTGGTGTATAGAAATGCTACTAATTTTCGAACAGTGATTTTATACCCTGAAACTTTACTGTAGTCATTTATGAGTTCTGTGAGCCCTTTAGTGGAATCCTTAGGGTTTTCTCCATATAGAATCATCTTGTCTGTGAAGATAGATAATTTGTCTTTTTTTCCTGTTTGGATGACTTTTATTTCTTTATTTTGCCTGATTGCTCTGGCTAGGACTTCCAGTACAATGTTGAATAAGAGTAATGAGGGTGGAAATCCTTGTCTTGTTCCTGTTCTTAAGGAGAGTGCTTCCAGCTTTTGCCAATTCAGTATGATGTTGACTTTTTCATAGTTGGCTCTTATTATGTTGGGGGTATGTTTCTTTGATGCCTAATCTGTTGAGATTTTTTTCGTGAAGGGATAGTTGAATTTTATTTAAAGCTTTTCTGCATCTATTGAAATGATTATATGGTTTTTGTTTTTAATTCCATTTATATGATGAATCATATTTATTGAGTTGCCTATTATGAATTAACCTTACATTCCAGGGGTAAAGGCTATTTGATCATGGTAAATTAACTTTCTAATATGTTGCTGAATTCAGTTTGCTATATTTTGTTGAAGATTTTTGCATATATGTTAATCAGAGATATTTCTGTAGTTTTCTTTTATTGTTGTGCCTTTGCCAGATTTTGGTGTCAGGGTGATATTGGCTTCATAGAATGAGTTAGGGAGAAGTGCTCTCCTTGCACATTTGGTAAAATTTGGCTGTGAGTCTATCTGGCTCAGGGCTTTTTTTGATTGGTAGATTTCTTCTTTTTTTTTGAATTACTGATTCAATTTCAAAACTTGATATTGGTCTATTCAGAGTTTCAATTTTTTTCTGATTCAATTTTGAATTTGATATTGGTCTATTCGAAGTTTCAATTTCTTTCTGATTCAATCTTGGGAGGTTGTGTGTTTCCAGGAATTTACCTGTTTCTTCTAGATTTTCTAGTTTGTGTGAATAGATGTGTTCAGAATAGTCTCGGAGGATCTTTTGTATTTCTGTGGGATCAAGTATAATGTGACCCTTGTGATTCCTGATTGTGTTTATTTGGATCTTCTCTCTCTCTTTTTTTGTTAATCTTGCTAGTGGTCTGTCATTTTGTTTATCCTTTCATTAAGCCAGCTTTTCGTCTTGTTGATTCTTTATAAATTTTTGGGTATCAATTTCATTCAGTTCTTCTTTGATTTTAGTTATTTCCTTTCTTTTAGTCACTTTGGGCTAGTTTGAACTCCTGTGACGATCTCTTGTAAGGCTGACCCCTTGGTAACAAATTCCCCTAGCACCTGCTTGTCTGGAAAAGATTTTATTTCTCCTTCACTTGTGATTTTTTTTGTGTGTTGATTTTGACAGTCTGGTGACTGACTATATGTGTTCTATATGTCTTGGTGATGTTCATTTTTGTATAGTATCTCACAGGTGTTCTCTAAATTCCTTATATCTGGATGTCTACCTCTCTATCAAGATTAGAAAATTTTCTTGAATTATTCCTTGAAATATGTTTTCCACATTGTTAACATTTTCTCTTTCTCAGGAATCCCAACAGTTTGTAGGTTTAGTAGCTTTACATTATTTTATACTTCGCAAAGACTTTGTTCATTGAAAAAAATGCTTTTTCTTTACTTTTCTCTGACTAGTTTGAAGGAAGGACCTGTCTTCAAACTTTGAATTTTTTTCTTCTGCTTGGTCTAGTCTATTGATAAAGCTTTCCATTGTATTTTGAAATTTCTTAAGTGAGTTTTTCAATTCCAGAAGCTCTGGTTGTCTTCTTTTAAAAATATTTATTTCTTCCTTCATTTCCTGAATTGCTTTAGAAGATTCTTTGTGTTTATTTTCAGCCTTGCCTTGGATCTCATTGAGCTTTTCAGTTCCATGCTATGAATTCTTGATCTGTTATTTCTGAGTTTCCATTTTATTAGGAACCATTGCTGGAGAGCTGATGTGATCCTTTGGTGGTATCACTACATTCAGATTTTTCATGGTGCCACAATACTTGCACTGGTTTCTTCTCTTTTGAAGACACTGGAACTTCTAATTTTTGTTTTTTTAATTTTCATGTGGGTGGGGATTTTTTTTCTTTTTCTTTCTTTCTTCTTTTCCTTTTTCTTCTTTTTTTCTTTCTTTTGAGATGGGGTCTCACTCTGTTGCCCAGGCTGGAGTGCAGAGGCATATTCATGGCTCACTGCAACCGCCGCCTCCTGGGTTCAAGCAGTTATCCTGCCTCAGCCTCCCAAGCAACTGGGACTACAGGTGTGCACCTGGCTAATTACCACACCAGACTAAATTTTTCTTTTTTTTTTTTTTGTATTTTTGTATTGTGTTCTGATGCCTGAAGATCTGCCTGGGCTTTTCTCTAACCACTCTTTCTTTTCCAGCTCTTTGTTCACCTAGATGTAGGTTTTTCCATACTAGCTGTCTTGGCAAACTACATTTTGTTCAACTCCAAACTTATTGATAGTAACAATAATGACTAACAAAACTAATTAAACACTAGGTGTTAGGCACCGTTCTGCATACCTTACATGGAGTTGCTCATTTAGTCTTCACAAGTTTATGAGTCAGGTACTAATAGATCCCTGCAGCAGCGTCTCGGGTGCTAACGCCCTCTGCTGGACGGGCGCGGTGGCCCCAGTGCGGAGCGCGCACCGAGCGACACGGACCGCGCAGAGCGCCCGGAAACTGCGACAGGGCAGATGTCGGGCGGGTGTGCGTGTCCAGGCCTGTCCCCGCCGGCGAGGAGCGCGATTCAAGCAACTGCGGTCCTTGTGGCCGCCGCCTGCACCCCACCCCGAGGTGAGGAGCGGGAGTCCCGGCCACCTGTCGCCACCCCAGGGAATGCCCCGCTCTTCGAGCCGAGGATGCTCCCTTCTCCCGGGGCTAGATGACACTTTTCCTTCTGTGACGACCTAGGTATTTTGTAGCTATCGCACCTCCTAGGTCTACGTTGTATATTTATAATTCATCAAACAGTAACTGTAGATGGGAAATCAATTTTTCAAATGTTATCAGTCCACTGCTTTCTATGAATAGTTTACTCTTGGGGAATTCTGTTCTGTTCTGATGCTGATTCCTGAGCTAAATTCTGGGATTTGCATTTCCCTTGAATATTCCACAATACCCTGGACTGTGGTGGACACATAGTAGACTTTCTGATAATCCATTGCGTTTTTTATGCAGGGAGAAACCAGTATCCTTTCTCTTTCCTCTTGTAGCTGATAGGCCCCCCAGCCACCCCGCTCCGCACCCCGTCCAGTCCCCCTTTCCCGCCAGGCGGGCCGGCATTCATCCCCTCATCGCCCTCTCATGGACCTTGCACCGTCATCCTAACTAGCAACTAAGTCCAGTTTCTCTTCAATACTGTTTAGCAACCCTCCTCCCCTGTGAAACTCTGAAGGGTCATGGTTAGAATTACTCAGACAAATGTCAAGGCCTGCCTTTCGGACTCCTTAGGTCCATCTTTTGTGACCCACCTGAACTGCTTCCCTTCCACTGTTTTCATGTATTCTTGTGGGAAACAGAATACTGTGATGAAGAGATGCCATTAAAAAATTAATGAACAATATCAAACATAGAAATAACATTACTGATTCTGTTGAGTGAACAACAAAAGAAATATCATCAAACATCTAGTCAGTATTCAAATTTCCAAATGTCTCCTATAAATATTTGTTGATTTAGTATGTTTGAATCAAGATCCAAATAAGCTCCATATATTGTAATTGGTTCCCATGTGTCTTCCATAGGTTCCCCCTGCATCTGGACTTCATTTCAGCCAACAATAAAAACAACAACACTTTTTATTGTTGCTGGAGCAAATTACGATTTTTAAAAGGCCCTTCTCTTAGTGAAATGTGGGGACCCAGCAGTGCTGTTCTGATTTAGAGTTGTGAAATTCTGCATTTGTCATGCCCTTAAATAGCCCAGATTTTCAGCTTGGAATCGGGAAGTGAAAAGAGCATACAAATACATGTCTCTTTAATTATGCTTTCACTCAGTGGATGTTGAAGTACTTTATGAAAGTTGCTGAGAGAAGCTAGGTTAAAATCTTTACATTTCAGGGAAAGAGGAGGAGGTTGTGCTAAGCTTCAGGCCAATCTGTTCCAAATGCTCCTTGTTTTACCATGAGATTATGTCTGGATAAACCCAACGTAAATTGAAAACATTGCTAAGTCAGAAATTTGTTTTCAGCTTAGGATACTTTCAACTTAAAATGGGCTTCTCTGGACATATTCCTGTCATAAGTGGAGGTGTATACTGAATATGTATGCCTTTTGTACCACCATAAAGTTGAAACATCATAAATTGAACTATCTTAAGTCAGGGATCATCTGTATTTGCCTGGTTTGCCATCTTAAATCAGTAGGTTTCCTTCTCCTCAATATAAACTTTCCCCTCTTACCACTTCACATTTTCTCTGTGGTCCCAAGACTGACCTTTCATGCTATTAACCCTCACAGTTTTTGATCAACATTCTAATGCCAAAGGCTGACTGACAGATCATCAAGGATGCTGTAGAAGAGGTTTGGTTTTAGATGGAAGGTGGACCCAGAGCTGATCCCATCTATCTCCTTCAGCTCTAGGATGGCACATAAATCAAGAAATAAGCCTGCTGTTGGGAAAGAAGTTGAAAGGCAGATGATGACTCACCAACTCCTACCAATTAGACTACTGTTGGTGAAGAGTCAGCTGAGGGTGGCTGAAAAAAAAATATTGCACATTGATTTTCCATCCCATTATGTGTCTAGACCCAGATATTCTTCTGGCAGATGTGCACACTGGTAGCAATATGTAGGCACCTATTGAACACTGACCAGTAAGTGCCATCTTGGCTGCATCTGGTGGCTTACACCTGTAATCCTAGCACATTGGGGGGCCACAGCGAGAGTATCAGCTGAGGCCAGGAGTTTGAGACCAGCCAGGACAACATAGTGAGACCTCATCTCTACTAAAAATAGGAAAATTAGCCAGGTGTGTTGGTGCACACCTGTAGTCTTAGCTACTCAGGAGACTGAGATAGGAAGATCACTTGAGTCAGGTGTTCAAGATTACAGTGAGCTATGATCGTACCACTGCATTCCAGCCTGGGCAACAGAGTGCGACCCTGCTCTTAAAAAATAAAAAGTAAAAGGCTGGGCATGGTGGCTCATTCCTATAATCCCAGCACTTTGGGAGGCAGAGGTGGGCGAATCATGAAGTCAGGAGTTCCAGACAAGCCTGGCCAATATGGTGAAACCCTGTCTCTACTAAAAACACAAAAATTAACCGGACATGGTGGCACACGCCTGTAGTCCCAGCTACTCAGGAGGCCCGAGGCAGAAGAATCGCTTGAACCTGGGAGGGAGAGGTGGCAATGAGCCAAGATTGCACCACTGCACTCCAGCCTGGGTGACAGAGCAAGACATTGTCTCAAAAAACAAACAAAACAAAAACAACGAGTGTTATCTCAGTTACCAACAAAGCAAAACATCCAATAAAATTAGGCTACCTCAATTTTTTGTTCTGTGTGTATATTCAACACACAAACCTCAGCAACAGCTTCTAAAGTTTTATTGTTTTAACACAGAAACTACGGATTAAATGGGTCTCTGGAATTTCACTTCCCCCTCAGGAAAGGATCTTCTATTCCTAGTGAAGAAAGCTTTTCTTGCAGCTGAAGCTGCCTCTTTATTTTCATTACAAATATCAAGTGAGCTTTTATCTGGACACACAAATGTAAGACACTTGTTACATAACTCCAAGTTTTGTGGAAATACAGTGCTTGAATCAGGGGGTATACATTATGCTATTTATCATTTATTTTAATAAATAGTTATAACTGGGAACAAAGCTAATGATATGGTAATGTTTGTAAATGGTTTTCAATCCAATACCAAAAAATAAAAATTAGTGACAGACTCAAGCAGGAATTAGAAAAACACCTAGTGTTTTAAGTGTAAATATTTCTAAAATAATTTGCACAGCAAAGTTAGTAAACTTGTTTTTCATCTTTTTTCTTCATATACTGCTTAGAGATGTATCTTGGAAGACATCACTGTGGAGTTGTGTGCAAACAGTGTAGTGTCAGTTCACAACTCTGTGTTCTCTTAGCAGCTGTATCAACATAATATTTCATCTTTCAGGGGTATGACAATGATTCTGCTGAGTCTTCAAAGAATAAAAAGGTTGCACTATATACTGTAATTGTCTTACTTTATTTCTTTTATCCTTGAAAAACTACCTACCATTTTTCAGAGGAGATTTTTACCCATCATTTAAGATTGTATTTTGGGATTTCAGTGCAGAAAATAATGTGATTAATTAATATAGTGTTTTTTGGGGCAAAAAAAAAATGTATCAAATGACATGTGCACATTTTAACATTTATGTTGAAAGGTGAAGTCCTGGAATAAAAATCCCCTAAAATACTGGTATAATCATCTTTTTGTAAATATCTGGAGGAAAAAAAAAACTAATCCAAGATCAGTATGCATATTAATTTTGCAGTGGAAGTTTGTAACTGAATCATCCTACTTAATCATTTTCTTGGGGTGGGGAGTAGAGGAATGTGAGTCAATAAATTGTAACACTCATCTACTGATTGAGATTATTAGTACAGTACTTTAAAATAATATTTTGGTGATTTGCATACTTATATATTATACTTAGCTTTAAGACAAACACAGACTCTTATTAAAATCTTTTTAAAAACTAGCTCTGAGCACTGATGGGCAAGTGGGGCCAAAAAATTTTGGAGAAAAATAAGGTCACTTAGTAACTTTAGGTGACAATGTGTAATTTCTGAAAATATATATACTTTTAAACTTTATCTCATGAAAAGTGGAGCAAAAAGATGAGGACAATGAAAAAGTGATCTCAGTCTGTTCTTTGTCCACTTTGTTTCACCTGCCATTTCCCAATAAATCTGCAAAATAAACTAGGTTACTCAGAAGAAAAAAGAGTATTTAATCTCCTGTATACTTGAGGATAATCTATTCCAGCATATATAAAATCTTGCTTCTACCTAGACTTACTTCTAGATGACTTAACTAATTTGTCATGTATTTTATTAATTTCAATCATTTTAGTCATTTTTAAATTTCATCCTTTCTTAAGTGATGTTTCTTGCAAATGTAGCATTACAACTATACTATATCCCATACTGCTGATCATTTTAAAACATTATTTAGATTTTTACTTTTCTTTCTAGTCTTGACATTAGGTATAGATGCACTGCATTTATCAGTGGGTGTACAAAAAGTATGGATAATATTTGTAGGCCGGACACCGAGGCTCATGCCTGTTATCCCGGCACTTTGGGAGGCCGAGGTGGGTGGATCACAAAGTCAGGAGATCACCTGGCTAACACAGTGAAACCCTGTCTCCACTAAAAATACAAAAAATTAGCTGGGTGTGGTAGCATACACCTGTAGTCCCAACTATTTGAGAGGCTGAGGCAGGAGAATTGCTTGAACCTGGGAGGTAGAGGTTGCAGTGAGCTGAGATTGTACCACTGCACTCCAGCCTGGGTGACAGAGTGAGACTCCATCTTAAAAAAAAAAAAAAAAAATATATATATATATATATATATATATGTGTGTGTGTGTGTGTGTGTGTGTGTATTTCTAACAAATAGCAGACTGAAAACTTAGCATTCAAAGTACTACCTCCATATACTGTACTCTGGAAGTAATATTACAGACCCTATCATGCCATGCTATTTTTCAAGAAATTTATTAATTTCCTCACCTGCATGTATCTGTCTCTTTCTGAATATTCTAGTTCACACATAGAGAAGCAGTAGTTGGATGGCTCTCTGGACATTGCTGATGTTTCAGCTTTTCCTGTCATCAAGGCTGTTATGATAGACTGAGGGCTGAAATCTGCCCAAATCTCAGAGCTTCAGGTATTCTCATAGTTATTTAGTTGTGTGGCTGTTGCAGTGTTATATTTAGAGAGTTATTACTAAACAATATGAAGTATCATTAAATAATATTGGTCAGTGAAGTGTCTAATCTTTTAGAGAAAACATTTCTAAAGCACTGGATTTAATATTATGGAGAACAATTCTCTATTTCTATTTTTTAAAATATTTAATAATTGAATATTTTTTAAAAATGCAATGCTTCAGAGGATTAATATTTTGGAATACTGTAAATTCTCAACATTTCTACAGAATGAAAGCAATATAGTCATTCTTCAAATATATGCTACTTTTGTGGTTCGCAAGTAAATTTTCTTTAAAAGTTTTAGCAGCATATTCCCATTGATTTCTTTGTGGACCACATGAATCTGTATCACTAAATCTTTATATTTTTAGAAATAGATACAGTGAAAATAAAGAAGAAATCCAAGCTTACTTTGCAGGTATTGAGCTAGTGAGATATTTCATATATTAAAAATAATTCTGTATTTAATTTGTTTGACATTCAACTTTGAATTAATTATTCATCACTGCCTATTCCCTATAAAATGTAATATCCTGAACTTTTCATGATTAATTTAGCACAAACTAAAAACAATTTCTTTTGATGCTATTTAGTTACTTGGTGGGGGAGGAGAGAGTTGATTAATTTGAATTGTTATACTAATTCTTTTTAAATGAAATTATAATATATATGACTGATTCAATGGAAGAACGAAGCATAAGTGTTTTGTATGAGCTACACATTTATTGTTGCTTTCAAGTACAAATATGATTTTCTAAAATATCCTTCAGAAGTAAAATTAATGCCTGCGGGAACAAATTCAATTTAAGCATTTGCTTATTAAAAGTTATAAGTTAACTGAATTTATTAGATGTAATTTTATAGTGGTTGCTGTCAGAATTTCAAAAGCAACTTTCTCTGGACAGCAAGTTATGGCCTCCTGGTGAGGAATGTGTGTCTTAAGTGGTAATTACCCTCAGTGGCAACAGGAAGTAAAGGGCAAAGATACACACTTACACTTGATCCAGTAAGTTTGAAATAAATGTAGGTTCTGAAATAACTTCAGAGGCTTGCTTACACAACAGAATGTGTGTTGTTGCATAGCCACAAACTCCTTTTTGAGAAAGCTAAGCTCTGGAGAAATAAAAGCATACTATTGAACTGTAAAATGTGCAGACACAGTTTGAATATATGTCCTACATTTCCCGTCCCTGCTTCCATGTGTACCAATGTTCAGGTACTTTGCTATAAACAGTATCTGTCTTATTGGAGAATAAAGCAGGAAGCCTCAAAGCCAGCTTTTTTCCTCCTTAGCTTTTTATTAGTCAACCATTGGGAAGATAACTGTTTCAGGCATAGCCCTACTCTTGAGGAGTTTATAATCTTGTGAAGGGGCAGATAAAAAATAATTAGGGCATAATTAATGTGATCAGTGTAAAACTGATGTCTGTATGAAGCACTGAAACTATGTGTCTGTTTTTCACTCTTTGCCCAAAATTGTTCCTTGAAAAAAAGGAGCAGGAAAAGTGACAGAATCTTTATTTTTGAAAGACATTGAAAAAGCATCTTATTCTGAATGGGACGTATATTCCCACACATACTGTCACTGCCTGATCCTTAACCATCAGATGGTAAGCAACATGGCATTTGGGAGATTTTTTTTTTTTTTTTTAATTTAGGGATCAGTAACTTATTTAAGGATCATTTTAGATTAGAACTTTCACCCGCCACCTGGGCTTTTCATCTCTTACTGTGTAAATTATTTTTGGTTTTTGGTTCACTGATCTTGTCTTGTTAACTATACTGAGCATATGAAACCCTAATACATCTCTCTCTCTTTTTTTTTTTTTTGAGACAGT